>NW_027394514.1:0-23452 GCF_049309525.1 Garra rufa | reverse complement strand
GTTTATATATATATATATATGTCCCATTTTTTTAAACCCTTTTCTTTACAGATTTGCTCATTCTTTAAATTCACATTTGTTCAAAGTGATCCTGGCTATCAATGTATTAATTTCAAGTCATTTTACTGTACAGTTTCAGTGAAAATTAAAGGCAAAACCATCCCAAACATACTTGCACTTGTATAATTTCCTTATATAGGTTAGCTCATACAAAACAACATATGTCCTAGCACTTGGATTATTTTATGTTAATATTGTTAATACTGTTAGTCCACATACGGGCACAAACACAAAAGTCTGAGTCTTGCTGTATCGTTCAGGCTGCACTGCAGTGTCTATGCAGGCGCGATCCCACTACTGATCGACACGGGGGATTTGACCTGCTCCGTCTCCGACCTGGGCCGGTTCACCCCTCCTTAGACGACTTGGTGATCCCGAGCTCCCCCAGGAATTTAGTGCGGACACCCGATCGACATAATCCACTGCAGGGCCGTGCAGAGACCTTTAAAGGGGCAGGTGCTCAAAGTATAAAAAGGGCATCTGAAACAAGGCATTAAAGAGCCCCTAGGGTCCATCACCTCATTGTAGGCATCCAATTACTTATGTAACAAGTAACAATGTCATTAATAAGACAAATTATGCATTATTTGAAGTTTAAATTGCGTTTCAGGACTCAAACAACAGAATCAGTAATATTTTCACATTGTATTGTATTGTATTGTATTGTAAGATTGTAGACAACAGGCTTTACTGCAGAGTATAGAAATAAAACAAACATATTAAGGAAGGAATATAATTTCACTGTTTAAAATATTTTAAATATCAATTTAAGGCAAATTGTGACCCTTTTTAAGAGCCGCAGACGTAAAATGAACAGTATGATTTGACAATGTACAGTAGAATATTAAGGCATAAAATGGCATGATTTATAATTTCAGATACAGCTTCACACAAAACAAAACAAAATATCTTATACAATGGAATTTCAGCCTTTATTCCATTAAAAGGGATAAATCGAGTTTATCATTTATTATATTTATTTAAAACATAAATATTACTGTCTTATTTGTTTATATTCTTAGAAGGCACATTCACTTCTTTCACATTTACAACTGTGTTTGCTGCATAACAACGTAGGTCGATAATTGCAATAATTTGACCATAAAGAGCTGAAAAAATGTGGAAAAGAAAAAGTCATTCTCTGTCACAAGGGGGCGCTTTAAATTTGACTGAAGTTTAATCCAGCCCTTTCGCGATATCGTCCCAAATGTACGACCTCCTAAATTATAATTAAGTATCTTCTTATACTATTTAACATATTTCAAACTTTTTATGGCCTCAAATTTGATACAACTAAATTTTGGAGTTTTTAGGACCTGCAGGTGCCCTCTGACAGAAGGGCACTATGGGCATCTAAGCAAAAGGGGCGGGTGCTCGAGGTTTCTGAGGAGTGGAGGCTTCGACGAAAGGAAGTCTGGCAACACTCTGCGCCTTCCAGAGAGCAACTCTAAGAACGGAGGTGCCGTGGCACCTCTACACTCAAAACCTGGAGGTAGTCAGTGAGGCTGAGTAGCCTGTGCAGCAGAACTACCTACAAGGAGTTCAGAGGAGTGACTGCTTCAAAGGAAGCCAGAAAAGCACTCTGTGTCTTGCAAAGGAAAACTCTAGGAGTATCTACACTTCAACACTGAGGGTAGTCAGTGAGGCTGAATAGCCTGTGCAGCAGAACTACCTGAGTGGAGTTACTACAAAGTGGCGGCTTTGGTAAAAAGAAGCCTGGTACCACTCTGCACCCAGCAGAGGACGACTCTAAGGATGGAGGTCTGTGACCTATCTACACCCAATACTAGCGGTGGTCCGCGAGGCTGAATAGCCTGTGCAGTCGGACCGCCTATTTCTAGTGAATCTCTGGAGGCAACGAAGGACTCTGAGTGAGTCTGGAGAGTGGAGGCTTCTGAGAAGAAGCCCGACAACATCTCATAGAAGGGAGACTCTAATAGTTGAGGTCTGATGACCTAACTACACTTCACCCACTATACTTCAACACTGCAGGTGTTCATCGAGGCTGAATAGCCTATGCGACAGTACTACCTGAGTGGAGTCTGGAGAGTGGAGGCTTTCAAGGAGGGAGCCTAACACACCTCCGTGCTTAGCAAAGAAGAACTCTGAGAGTGGAGGTCTCATGACCTATCTACACTCTAATCCTGAAGGTCATCCGCGAGGCTGACTATCCTGTGCGACAGAATTACCTTCGTTTTTGGAGCTCTTCTGGAGAGTGGAGGCCTGAAGAGGCGTCGACACTCAATCCTGCTAGCAGTGCTATCTGGATTGGAGTTGAAAAAACTAAAAAGGTTTTATACGAAACCAACTCAAACAATGGGACGGAGGTTTACCTGCGTGACCCACACCGTGAAGGATTTTAGAAAAGGACCCGCCAGTGGGGGAAGACCTTTACCACCAACGTGGATTTGAGGAAAATGCGTGAGTGCATTTACCACACATGTGGATTTTAAGGAGTGCTCAAGGACTTGCGTGAGCAAACACCACCAATGTGGTTTTAAGTAGGTCCCCATAGCATAGCGAGAGGATCACCAGACTGCAGTCTCTAGGCGATAGCAGAGCCTGAAAGCGGAGCTTCTGGAGAGGGGAGGCTTCAGCAGAAAGACTCTCTAAAGCGAGAGGAGGCCTACGACGCTCTCCCTAGGGAAACTCTTCAGAGTGGAGGCCTCAAGTGAAACGCTCTAGGCGAGGGGAGGCCTGACTACACTCGACGCTCAAGAAAAAGGCAGATACTCACAGTAGAGCAAAAAATGAAAAATTCTCATTTATCACCTAGCTCTGTGTAGTGGAGGCTCCGAGACTGCATCTCTAAGGAGAGAAGCCTACAACACTAGTTTTTGGTGAGTGGAAGACTGCACTCCCCCAAAAATAGTCAGCGAGGCACTCATGGGCCTGCTAGCTGCTATAACTGTGAGAGTGAAGGTCTCAGTACTGTTGGCTGTGACAGAGGGGAGACCTATTACACTGTGCTTATCAGAGGAGTTGAAAAAACTTAAGGGTTTGGGAACCAACTCGAAAATGGGCACGGAGGATTATCCTGCGTGGTCCAACCCGTGAGGGATTTAAAGAAGGACCCTGCCTTTACGGGAGGGATCCTTACCATAAACATGGATTTTAGTAAAGTGCCTAGTAGTGCACTTACCACTCGTGTGGATTTTAGGGAATGCTCAAAACAATTTGCGTGAGCAGACACCACTAACGTGGTTTTGAGAAGGTGCTCTAAGCATTTCGCGAGGATGACACCTGTATCATTCCCGGGCGATAGCAAAACCTGGAAGCGGAGCTTTCAGTGAGGGAGGCTTTAATGGTTACAAGCTCTCTCGAGCGTAACAAGCCTGACGACGCTCAGCTGAGGAAGCTCTATCGAGTGGAGGCCTTGGTACACACGCCCTCTCGAGGAAGGGAGGCCTAACTACACTCAACGCTTGTAGTGACAGGTCCACGAAAAGGGCTCACAAGCTGCCTTAATCTTGTGTTTTCGGCCTGCATTTCTGGAAAGTGGAGGCTTAACAGAAATACCTCACATAGAGGGAGCCTGGCAACACTCAACCCAGTAAAAAGCTCTCATGAATGGAGGTCTAAGAATGACCTGGCTACATTCAGCACTTAAGAAGTATTATCTTTATATGTCTCTCATTATAGAGGACTTCACAGAGAGGAGGCCTTCTAGGCCTGCTACACTCAGTTCTGGCGGATTTTGTTTTAGTCACAATACCAGAAAATAATTTAGCAAGGCCCAGAATGGGGCCTATCAGCTAAATATATAAGATTTCTACTTCAAAGCGGGGCTTTTTTTTTTTTTTTTTTTTTTAAGAGAGCGGAGGCTTTAGTAAAACATCTCTCTTAGAGAGAGGGAACCTTGACGACGCTCTATCCACCCTAACACACAAACTCCTAGGAGTGGAGGTCTCACATATGTGTATATGAAAATACACAGGGAAGGTACCTGACTACACTCATGAAAAAAGAGTATTACTCTTAGCAGGGTTTGAGTGAGCGGAGGCTTCAGCAGAGCGATTTTTTTTTTTTTTTTTTTTTTGCTTGAAGCAGCTTGACAACGCTCAAGAGGGTTTTTTATTACATATTCTCGTATGTATATGTATGTTGGATCATGTCTATACCAAGCTTACTCTTTGGCGGAGGTTTTTATTTTTTTTTTTAAACCTGACAACGCTTAACCCAGGAGGGGTTTTCCACGAGTGGAGGTCTCTACACACTGTTCTCCTTTTTTGAAACGAGGGGAGACCTGGCTACACTCGGCACTTGGTGGCAGTAGAGCTCAAGAGGAGCTCGAAGCTGGCAGACAAAAAAGGAAACATACACATACATATTTGAACATTTTTATCTATTTAAAGTGTCTTTATTGTTCACCTGCTGGGCCATCAGATTGAGATCTCATCATTGGCCCAGCCCCAGAGTCTTTGCGAGGGGAAAGGAAGGGGCAGGTGGCCGAACGGACGTGAGGGGAACCGGAGAGGAGACTCTAGGTGCCCGCCCCAGGCCTGCCGCCACGCCGGCGCTGGATCGTCTCCCTTAGATCGCCTCTCCTATGCCGCGCATCACGCCTCCACACTGGGGGCCCGGCCTCGTCTCTGGTCTCCCCTGGACCAGGACGGGCGCGGTTTTCCCCGGTGTTCAGGTGGGGGCGTGGACCGGCGAGGAATAGATGACTTAAACGCCGCCGAGCGTGCCTTCGCCTCTCTGAATCTCTCGACCACCGCCTCGACGGATGTGCCGAATAACTCAGAGGGCGAAACCGGCGCATCGAGGAGAAAACGCTTTTCTTTGTCCTCGATGTCCGCCAGGTTCACCCACAGATGTCTCTCTGTGGCCACCATAGCCGACATGGACCTGCCCACCGCGGTCGCTGTCTGCTTGGTGGCCCTCAGAGAGAGGTCTGTGGTGCGGCGCAGCTCGGCCACCTCCTCCGGGGAAAGCCCCAGACCACGGTCCAAATCTCTCAGCAGATCAGCCTGGTACGCTTGCAACACCGCTACAGTGTGCAGAGCAGCACCAGCCTGACCCGCTGCCGCATATGCCCTGCCATTCAGCCGCGATGTCTCTTTGAGCGGCTTAGAAGGCAGGGTCGGAGCCTTCAGGGTCGATGTCCCTCCCCCTGAGAGATAGTTCGCGAACGTCTGCTCAATGGGGGGCATCGACGCATATCCGCGCTCCAGCATTCCCTCGACATCAGCATAATTCACATGCTGATGTCGGTGAATGCGGGCTGAATATGGCCTGTCCCATGCCTTCTCGATCTCTTTATGCAGATCGGGAAGGAATGGGAGGCTCACGGGAGCTGGCTTGTCATAGCCGGGAAGAAACCGCTCGTCCAGTCTGCCCAGAGCGGCCTCTTCCCTAGCGGGCTTCCACTGGAGTTCCAAACGGGTAGCCGTGCGGTCCATGACAGACATCAGCTCCTCATATGCGGGGCAAGGAGGCTGTATGGATTCAGAGATGTCATCTTGCTCCATCTCAGCCTCCTGCTCGCCCTGGCTTGAAGCCAGCAGAGCACTCGCTGCAGGATCGGAAGATGTGAGAGACAACACATCTTCCACTAGCAGCGCGTCCTCATCGCTGGCTGACGGGCGCGAGAGACTAACTCCTCTCTCAAACTCATCAGCCAGCTCCACCTGAGATCCCCAGGACCTCAGCCGCCGGGCAGCCTCAGCTGCCGCGGGACCGGAGCCGCGTGGGGCAGATGGATGGCCCAATCCCCTCGAGAAAAGGGCCAGACGAGAACGGAGTTTCTTCATGGAGAAACCCTCGCAATGGACGCACTCCGTTCCCTCAAGAACGGAGCGCACGTGCTCTTCACCCAAACACATTACACAGAGGTCGTGCACGTCATCAGGTGTCAGATTTCTCTGACACGGATCCGCGCACTTCCTAAACAGTTTACCTCTAGGCATCGTTATACTCACTCGCTAGAACGGAGGACTCTGAAGACAAAAAGATGGTGTGGTGCTCTCAGGCACCTGCTTTTATACTAAGCAGGCACCTGCTGATGACGTCACGGGCTGGCGCCGGCCAGTGTCAAGTTCACTGTCGTTATTCTATACCTTGTTTCATATATTAATTGTATAGCTATAGTAGTTGTATCAAATGAATAATAATTAAGTAATGTTCAATTTCGTTCGGTTCGCTCTCTGGAAATGTACAGAAAAAATACAGTTTTTACTTGGAATTCGTTTTTAATCCCTGGTTTTAAACAAGCATATGAGATAATTGATATATTATTGCTTGAATAAATGTTTAAAAATAGTGCTAGAAATTTTATAATTAAGGAAATTAAACAGACATTTGAAAAGACATAGTGAAATGTGTCTAATAATTCCAAAAAGAAAGAGAAGCATTGGACATAAGCAAAATAGTCGAGACATTTATTAGGAATACCATTTTCTTAACAATTAAGATGCTGCATGTGTTTATCCAGTCTAATCGAAGTGTGCGTCTCTCCCTTGACTTTCCCAACAAAAATCCCACCCCCTCTCAGAAAATACATAAAACTGGCATTACTGAGCTATATGCGTTTAAATGTAGCCTAATAAAATGGTACAATGGCATTGCTTATGTCAATGTGTTGGGAAATCTGGCATTTTGTCCCGCGTCAGCATTTATTCAACAGTTAATAACGCTCAACATTCAAAAGGTAAATATTATTCAGCCAATAAAGTGTAGGTCTATGTATTTTATAGAAAATTGTGTCTAGTACTATATAAATTACAAAGGTTTAATTGGCATCTTTATTTCAAACGACCCGACCGACCGCGACCCGAATATCATTAAAAAATATTTTTGGATGACTAACCGCGGGTAACCGCAGGCACCCGCTCATTTTGGATCAACCCGCGCATCACTGGTATGGGCTACTTCCCACAATAGTTCAGTTTTTCACGCATGCTATTTAACTTTGAACATTCATTCCATTCAAAATTGTTCATGTTAGTTTCATTCAGCGCTATACAGCAAATACATTTTTTTCATGATCAAAAGAAGCAGATAGAAGCAGATCTCTTAACCTGAGCCTGTCTCTTAACATGTTCCGAGTGTTTAAAATGCAAATTCGTGAGCAGAATTTAATTTAAAAACCGGAGTTGGAACCGAAACAAGATGACACCCGCAAAGAAGTTTGGCAATTAACGTTACGGCTTATACTGGAGCTGTCTGAATGGTTAGTAAACTTAATGTCACTTTGATTTATCTTTGTATAAGGGTATGTCAGGGTAGTGTACTGAGACAGATACAAACGTGATGTGTTTACTGAGGTATAGCTGATTGAATGAGAGCAAAATGTGATCGTTAACATAACTTACCCTGTCCTAATAATGAAATACATAAATGTGAGTGTTATGGTCTTTACTCATATGCAGTTGCGGGCTGTAAACACTTTTGCAGGTATTGCGTTAACATTACTATTCTTAATGCAGTTATAACTGATCCAAAATGATTTTAAATAATTGTACATGACATCTTAATCATTAACAGACACCGTTTTAAACCATCTAGCGTTACAAAGCTAAGCTTAATGTAGTTTTACTTAGGGCTGGGCGATTTGGCCTAAAATCAAAATCTCGATTAATTGAACATTTTAACTCGATTACGATTAATGAACGATTATTTTATTTATTAATAAAATTATATTTAATTATATTGTGGCGATATGGATTCAAATCCATACCGGCTTTTGCACCTTGCCCCTAATTAAAATGGAATGGTTGAAATCCTATAAAACGGAAGTCTGGAAGTGAGAAAAAACGTCAACGTCAACACAAACGAAAGGGAAACGGAAGTCTGGGAGTGGGCAAAAGGAAAAACAAACAGGAAGGAAACTGTACCTGAAAGAAACTGACCAAAGGTGTTGGGTTGTTTGCTTGCGCAGACCGGGTGTAACGCCAAAACTTCAGAGAAAACTGGTGATACATTTATGCCGGTCGCAACGTAATTCCAGCCTGGTTGCCTGGTTCGCCTGATGCAGGTACTATCGGTTCTCTTCCTCTGTTAAACCTCTTCCGAAGATTTGTTTCCCGGCCTGAAAACTGGTTGGCCGCCCAGACGCTGTCTGCTCTACGCAGCTAATACACACACACACACACACATACACACAACCACACCACACTGCACGAAAGCTCACGATCCCGCACTCACACAAGACTCTAAGAAAACTTTACGAGCTTGAATTTATTTTCTAAATTTTCGATTCTTGTGATATAGTGAGTAAAAACTTTGAACTTTAAGACTGTTTCCAGTGGAATGTAAAACGAAACGGACTTTGTCTTTTTTGAAAACAAGGACTTTTTTTTTTGTTTCACTTTACATTGGACATTTTGAATTGAGCAAACCTTGTTCTCAATTAATTAATGTTTCTGCTTTTTTATTAAGGCTGTGAAAACGAAAAAATTGAAATATATTGTTTTCTTCTGTCTTCTAATCATTCTTTTCCCTAATGATATTTTTGTTTTGTGCAAATACTTAAATAACAAAAGTCTGAACACTAAAAGAAACGTTTTGTGAATTGTTATTTGAATCTTTTGTTTTCCTGTGTGTTAGCGTGCAGGTGACAAATTGTGTATTGGTGGTTATTTTTTTTTTCCGGGGATTAATAATAAAAAAAAGTAAATAAAAAAAAAAAAGGGGGGGGGGGGGGGTTTGTTTGTTTTTGACTTGGCAAAAATTTGGAATCTTTGCCTTGTCTGGCGCCCGAACAGCACTATTAGGTACAACCCTAAATTGATTAACTTTACCTTTTGGGGCCACCACCGTTACATAAGTGGCGCCCGAACAGGGACTTGAACAATTGGGACAGACTTGAACACTTGAAAAAAAAAAAAAAAAAACTACACACTTGAAAACCTAGAAGATTTGAACATTAAAACAAAGCTGAAAGTTAAAATTACTGTAATTTGAATTTGACATGAACTTGGGTTTGACTTGAACTTAATTGCTCAGACTTTGAATCTAAACTTTGAGTCTTACTAATTGGTGATTTGACTTAAGGTTTTCCATACTTTAAAATACTCAAAATTGTGAGTGTATTGTGGTGTAAGTAGTCATGACAGGGGGCTTATGTCAAAAATGATTAATGACTTTGACCTTTGACCTTTTTGACATGTCAAAAATATGACCCCGTGACCCCGGATATGTATAAATAGACATAATTAAAATTCCGGAGATGACCCCGTGACCCCGGATATGTATAAATAGACATAATTAAAATTCCGGAGATGATCCCGTGACCCGGCTAATGATGTCATTAGGGTTTTTATGAAGATTAATGATGGTTGAACTCTGACCGGTGAAATTGTAGCAATGAGGGGGCATTTTTTAAGTCTTCAGACATCCGGCGATCACACGGTGACCACATGACAGGATACATTTCTTTAGGATGTGAGAAAAGAAAGATGTACGATTTATATTTTTATACAAGATTAAATGTCATTATATATATTCAATGGTGTGTATGTCTGGTTATACTTGTTTATATGATTTATCAGAACACAGTTTTGTATGCTTATATGGTTTTACGCGGTTTATGAGGATATCTTTTGAGCCATTTAAATTAAAACACTAACAATCAATTTAAATGTTTTATTTAAAATATAAATATGAACTGTAATCATTACATCTATGGATCACCCTTATAAAAGTCATTACAGTGTGTAAAGAAAACCAATATCTATGAGCATATACATAAAACACCACAGTCATTATAAAACAAGCAAATTCAATCAAACTTTAAAGTTAAAGTTAAAGTCTCTTACATTTTTTCCAGAGAATAAAACACATCTTAATGTTACAAGCATCCTGTGTCAAATGGACTGCTCTCAAAATGCACACGAGTTAAGTTAAATTAGATCCAACACTCTCCCTCTCTCTCTCTCTCTCTCTCTCTCTCACATACTCTGAGTCTCTGCCCAACCTGATCAAGTGCACCTGTCTGCAGCCTGCAGATCGAGGCGGGGCTGAATCTGGGGCGGGGCTGCACGTGTCGTCCCGCCCACATGCCTTCTCATTGGTTGTAGGTAAATTAATGACGTCGACGCAACATCCCTCCCACAACTCATCTCATTGGTTAGTGAAATGGATTGACGTCGCTGCCACGATCAACAGGAAATGCAGTTGGAAACTATACTTATGAATTATACGTTTTATATAAACACTGAATCCTTTGCTTATTTATTCAGCTTTCAGGTGTGTACAAATCTCAATAAAGGTTTTTTTTTTTTTTAAAAACGTTCGCTTATGACTGGTTTGTGGTTACATACATTTACAAGCAAGACATCTTTCCGCTGTTTATCCCATTTCTGGCAATCCGTGACTATAAATCAAAATGTTAGAAAAATAAATATAAACATTTATGACACATGAATGCATTTCACTGTTATTTATTTAAGATAATAATGTTCACAGTTATTTCTGATTCTCACTCCCAATCTAACAGTGACGCGATCAGCAATCTCGGTCCTCTGTGCTCAAATACATTAATTTCTCTAAGAAATTGAAATAACACCCTATAACAATCTGTTGACCCTTCCCGAAGTATATCTACTAAATTGAAACATATTTTAATTTCTTCTAATTTCGCTATTAATTGACCATATGCACGGATTAGTTCCTTGTTTAGTCAAGCCAGCCAATTCATTTCTGGTCAACTGTACTGTGCCCTAATATGAGCGTACTTTGTTCGTTTTTATCAACATAGTCCATTTACAATCGAAGAAAAGTGTTGTTTGTCTAAGAGGACCAAACGTCCATGTATACCGTTTCAAGAATGACAAATGCCAGTTAAAAAAAAAAAAAAATAGGCGAGTAAATCGTCTAAATATGCGCGAGTCATTGCTATGATTGTCAGAAATACCCAGACAAACATCTGACAAGCTGATGTCAAAAAAAGAGCTTAAAATGATTCAGACTAAATTTAGAGTAACATAACTACACCGGTAATAAATAAGTATTGGTTAAATATATGCTATTCAATAGATTTTACAGTTCAAGATAAAACTTAAAAGATGTTATTAAATTGTATAAAATATTTCATATTCCTATCGATTCATATTGAGTGCATTATTTAATTATTATACCATAATTATGTAATGTATTTGTAGTGAACTATATATTAGTATTTAAATAATTCACCCTTATAGGCTGTTTGTGTGTGAGCTTATTGATTTTCTGCACTTATATACATGAGGACAATAAAAGTACTACAATTTATTATACTAGTAATTTTATAATAAATCAAAAAGCAAGACGTCTGGAAAAATATAGGGAGTTTAAAAGGTAGCTGCATAAAAAAATAATCCTCTGCTGCCATCTTTTGGTTATATGGGTAATTCCATATTACGCTCCGTGCATAAGGTCAATTGTCTTTTTTCGGTTTCATATTTCCTGCACTCTAATATGACGTGTTCCACTTTTTCTTCATGCCCGCAATATTCACATTTTTCCTGTGCCATGTTTACCTATTTTCAGTAATGTTCCATTTAATCCCGTGTGTCCAAACCGAAGCCTTGATATTATTGTCTCTTCTTGCCTATTCCTCCCTGTACACCTTATTTCTCCCACTCTCCTTTGAATCTTATGAAACCATCGTCCTTTCCTATTTTCTTCCCATTGTTGTTGCCATTGTTTCTTTAATTTATTTTTAATTATACTCTTAATTTCTGTTCTACTATTACTAACTGTTAAATCAATTTGAATTTTTTTAGTAACTTCCTTTGCTATTTTATCTGCTATTTCATTTCCCTTAACTCCATATTGTTTTCAACGTCATTACTTTGCCACCAATGAGATGAGTTGTGGGAGTTACGTTATCTCGACATTATTAATTTACCTACAACCAATGAGAAGGCATGTGGGCGGGGCGATACGTGCAGCCCCGCCCCAGATTCAGCCCCGCCTCGATCTGCAGGCTGCAGACAGGTGCTTCTCAACCTGATCTCACAGAAATGCGTGAAATGAACACGAACCCTTAATCCCGATATACGTGGTGGTGGCACGGAATGTGCGGAAAATACGTGTCGGCACCACGGAAACAACACACATACAAAGTCAATGAGGCTCATTTTTCGTGGTGGACACACGGATTCGTTCTCACTCCCAACTCGTCATATATATATATTTTTTTTTTTTTTTTTTTTTTTTTTTTTTTTTTATTGAATACAAAATCTGAGTACAACAGAATGGCAGTGCTTCATATACAAAAGAAAGATCTGGTAAAGAAGGCTCAACACAATAGAACCATATTATAATCTAAATAAAATACATAAAATATTCCAAGAAAGAGGATCAAGTATAAAGTAAGAGAGATTAAATGAAAATAAAAAAATAATAATAATAATACAGAAAATAGAATTACAACAAATTATAATATACAAATAAATTAAACAATTTTACTGCCTTGGGATTTTTCATTTTGCTAAGGGCATCTGAAAAGCATTTTAGATCATTTTTAAACACTATCATCAGGGGAGGAGATTTAAAGTAGCGACATTTATGTATAAAGAATTTTGCTAGTAACATAATATTATTAATTAAATCATACAAAACTGAGAATTCTTTGGTTATTCCATACAGTACATCATGTAAGGTTAGAGTGAAACTATCAGCAACCACACGCTTCTCTACCAACCAGTCTTGCCAAGCTTTCCAAAAAGATTGAGACATACTACATGTAAAAAATATATGTTCTGTATCTTCATCTAAATGTTTGCATAGATAACATGGTATATTTGCGAAATCAAATTTTAAATGAAGAAATTTATTGGAAGGGTATATATCATTTAATATTTTAAACTGCATTTCTTTTACTTTGGGCAGAATAGGGAATTTTAGATAGGCTGTTCTGAAATATTTAACAGTATTTTTATCAAATGTATGATCTAGACTATTTCTTAGTATTTGACAAGGATAATTTGACTGGACGATATACTGTCTTAAATATTTGCTAGTGCAGAGTTTATTCTCTATTTCAATATCACCTACATATAACGATGGGAGGACAGCAGTAATTTTGGAATAGGAGAGGTAACATCTCATTAACATTTTTATACCTGAAGGTATTGCATTAATAACAGTAAAGAATTGCTTTGGATGACAGGTAAATCCGTGTTTTAAAGTGAATAAATTATAGTTTAACATATTACCCTTCTCATCCATTAGATCCAATACTGACCAAATATTTCTATTTACCCATTCCTCAAAAAATAAGGATTTGTTTCTGTGTAGAATATATTTGTTATTCCAGATTGGAGTATTGTGAGGCGTGAAATTGTGTGTGTGTGCCAATTTCCAATATAATAAGACTTGTTGGTGGAATGCTGATAGTTTCACTGGAATTTTAGGTAAATCAAAATCACATTTGAGAAGAAAACGGATACCACCTACTTCACGAAACAAAGCTGAAGGCACAGAATACCAGAAGCTCTCAGTATTACCTAAAAACATTTGAAGCCACTTAAGTTTTAACATCGTATTCATACTTTCAAATTCAATTACATTGAGACCACCTTCTTCGTATATTTTTATAATATCAGATTTTCTAATATAATGAGTTTTATGTCTCCAAATAAAGTCATACATTTTTTGATTGCCTGTTTTTATAATACCTGAAGAGGGAGCTACAGCAGAAGCTGGGTAAATCAGTCTAGATAAGTACTCAACTTTTGTTAGAAGTATCCTTCCAAAAATTGATATGTCTCTTTGCAACCAGCAATTCAAAATACCATTGGCTTTTTGTATTTTATTTTCAAAATTTTCTTTCATACTTATTTTTGAATCTTTGGAAATATAAATACCTAGATATTTCACTGTCTCTTTAACTGGAATATTATATAAGGACAGATCTTGAGTTGGGTGTAGGGCCAAGAGTTCACATTTATTTAAATTTAGTTGGAGGCCTGAAGCTTTACAGAAGCAATTAATTAAAGAAATAGCCAGAGGGATTTGATCTTTATTTTGTAAAAATAAAGTAGTGTCATCTGCTAGCTGACTGATTGCTAAGGTTTTCCCAAATACATTTAATTTCTTTACTGATAAATCATGTTTAACCATAGTGGATAACATATCTACAGCTAAAATAAATAAAAGAGGGGACAGTGGGCAACCTTGCCTAATTCCACGGCCAATCTGAAATCTTTGTGTAGTACCAAAAGGGAGGGAAACTGAACTATTCATGTCTCTATAAATCATTTTTATGACATTAATAAACTGTTCACCAAAACCGAAACCTTGTAAGGATTTAAACAGAAAAGCGTGCTCAATCATATCGAAGGCTTTTTTGAAATCTAAAAATAAGATAAATCCATCATCCTCTATCAAGTGACTGTACTCCACCAAATCCATCACCAACCTTATATTATTATGAATAGATCTTCCTTTAAGAAAGCCTGATTGTGATTCGTTAATTAAATTATTAATGCCCATTTTTAATCTATTAACATATATATGAGTAAAAATTTTATAATCATTATTGAGCAATGTGATTGGCCGAAAATTATCCATATATCTCATGTCTTTATCTGGTTTAGGGATTAATGTAATCAAACCCTGATTCATAGTAGGGCCTAAAGACCCATCTTCAATGGATTCAACAAAAGCATTAAATAATAATAATCTAATATCATTCCAAAAGAATTTGTAAAAATTAGCTGTGAGGCCGTCAGGGCCTGGGGATTTGTTTAATTTTAAGTTTTGAACCGCTGAGTCAAGTTCTTCAATGCGCAAAACAGAATCACAGCAATCTCTCCAATCATTGTCAATGTGGGGAATAAAATGTATTATCTTATCAAAGAAATTGTTACACTCTATTGGGGAGAAGTTGGAAGAGTACAGGTCACTGTAAAACCGATAGATTGTCTTACCTATTAGAGTAGGTTCTGTACATTCAACATCATTTATCATTAGTGAAAGAATTGAGTTGCGCGATTGACGTCTTTTTTCTAATCTGCAGAAGTAAGAAGTACTTTTTTCACCCTCTTCTATCCATTTAGCCCTAGAACGTATATATGCACCTTTGGCTTTCTTAATATAAAGGTTGTCCAATTCTAATTGCAAAGAGACCATTTTGGTTTTTTCAGTATCATTCAATCCAGTTTCACTACAATATTTGTTAATTTCAGAAATAATATTATGTTCCTGTTGCCTCCTCACTTTGGCCAGTACTTTACTGTAATTAATAGAAAATTCACGAATTTTAAATTTGAGGAATTCCCATCTGGCTTTGTTAGAATTAAAGTTATTACTATTCTTAATTTCCAAAATTAAATCTTTAACTTTATTACAGAATCTTTCATTATTAAGTAAATCTGAATTAAATTTCCAATATCCCTTAATCCTTAAAGTGTTGTGACTTGGTTTGAAAAGTAGTGAAATGGCACAGTGGTCTGTCAAAGGAGCTGCAGAGATAGCGCAGTCTTTAACAAATAACATTAGGTTATCTGAAATAAGCCAATAATCAATTCTTGATTTGCTGGAGGCGTTGGGTCTCATCCAAGAGAACTGTCTGAGATTAGGATTGAGATATCTCCATGCATCTATCAATTTAAAATTAGTGCAAAAGTGTGAGACCAAAGGATTTGGTTGAGAAGTTAAGCTTTTGGGAGGATATCTATCATGTGTCTCGTCTGGTACAACATTAAAATCTCCACCTACAACAATATTATCTGTAGGGTATATTCTCTTTAAATCAGAGATTACAGAAGAGACCTCATTAAGTAAATTTTGGTTCATTTTAGAATTATTGTGGCCATATATGTTAACCAAAATGAAAAAAATATGTTCAATATCTAAAACAGCCGCTAGCCAGTGTCCACTTAAGTCAGTTCTAGAAGAAATAACCTTCCCTGGACAGTTATTAAATAAAATTGCAGTACCTGCAGAGTGGGAGGAACCATGGCTAAGTAGCAACTTATCTCCCCATTGAGTAGACCAAAAAGCAGTATCCGTTAAAACAGAGTGCGTTTCTTGTAGAAAAATACAGTGAGAACCATTACTTTTACAAAATAAAAACATTGCTTTTCTTTTAACCTTATTTTGAATGCCCCTAACATTCAGTGACATTAAAGAAAATGGTAACTTAACTGGAAACATAAAACAGAAAAGTGCAAAATGCAAGGCAAAGTGCAAACACTTGTATGAGAAAGAAATTTTCACTAGGTTGTATAACCACAAACCTAGAACAAACCTCACAACCTAGTGCGTCTCCAAAACAGTCGTATCTCCTACCAATCTACCCTCAATCAGTTCACATGAATAATCATGTTGAATCAACGCGTTTCCCTTCAATGTATCCGAACGGTCCACGAAAGTACGCTTTCTTTCCAGTTTTACGCGCCTGATCGATCAAAGGCCACAGCGCAGCGCGGGCCAAACGATCCTCCCTCGTCAAATCCTCCGCGAATCGAACTCCGCGGTCCCGGCAGACTGATGAGTTCTTTGTTGATTGCCAAAACTCATCCCTGTATTTTCGCATTGAAAATTGTACAATCATCTGCCTTGGTTTCCCTGGCTCCTTCTTGCCGATACGGTGTACTGTGTCAACAATGTCATCTAATTTTTGAACCAGGTGCGGTGCGATTTCAGCAAAAAGACCGATCACTTCCCGACGGGGATCCTCTTCGGGCTTCTCTTTCATACCGTTGATCCGGAGATTCCATCTTCTTTTATATCGCTCAAGTTCAGATGTTCTACTCGCCAAGTCTTTGTGCGATGAAGTTAGACCCAGAAGTGATTTGCTTGTCTCTAAGCATTTTTCTTTGCAATCTTTAATTTCAGCGGCATTGAACTCGACAGCCTTGGAGATCTCTGCAATCATGACACTGTTCCTTCGCATCTGATTCGCCATTTCTTCTAGTTTTTCATCTTGTGAGTCAAAGCGAGCCGTTAGTGAAGTTATGGCTTGCAGAAGCGTTGCATTAGTGACATCCTCGTCGTGGGGTTTTAATTTTTTCAAGGCGTTTGATTTAGTAGGAGTGAGATGAGACGAATCACGGCGTTTATCTGATTGAGCGGACTGTACCTCCATTTCTGGATCGTTTGAGACCGAAGCTGGAGTCGAGCCACGGGCCGGAGGGATGATAATCTTCGGGAGGCTAGTTTGTTGTGAAGATTTTCGCATTTTGAAGATATAAAACACATCTACAGTGTTTAAATGTTAATTTTAGGTAGACGTGGATGAGATTTGTGTGTTTCAAAACTAACTTAGGAGACAAGCTAGGGAGCTCGGTTAAAACACATGTGTTCAGCCCGCCATCTTCCAGCCCCATGGCCAACTCGTCATATATTCACGCTTGGTCAGGAACCCTCGGCGTCACTTTTTGACGAACAGGGTACCCCTTCAGCGTCACATTTAGACGTGCAGGGATTCCCTATAGAATTTTTTTTTTTTTTTTTTTTATAAAATAAAGGCTTTCTGATATCAAAGTGATGTCTGTGAGACAGCGTTCAGCGTTTAACAACGCTCCATAGAGAGCAACATCAGTGTCCTAAGCACTTTAAGTGTTTCCTAGTTTTTATCGGAGACTTATTGATATGATAAGCGTACTGTATGTAATGTGCTGTGATTATGTTTGCTTAATCAAAGATTAATCAGCGCAATGCGATTAATAATAATCGTTATTATTTAATTGTTTGTTTGTTTGTTTGTTTATTGGCTGATTGATTGATTATTTATATTGTATTTTTATATTTTTATTAATAAATCAATCCATCTGTGGCGCTGACGTCATTGTATGGCGCGATCCCAAGATGCATTGCGATTTTCCACTCGGTAAGTAGAACAGTTCATTCATATAAATGCGAAAAATTACTTACATTTTCGGTACAAAAACTGTTCAGTCCGGTCAAGAAGTTGTGTTTAGAACCTTTAGAAGTGCAAGGTAGTAGTTTCGTGATGCAGTAAATGACAGCAGACATTATTAAAATAAAATTAGCTGCACCAAATGTGTAGTATGCTAGCTAAGATAGCTAATTAAATTCAAGTTTGTTTATTTTTTTTCCACATATAATCATGCAAGGTAATATGGTAGGAGATTGTATGATTTTTATGATGTGTTTTCATATTACAGTAGCTCACAACACTTCAGCCATTTATTAATGTTGAGATGAGGAACAGTGTTGCCAGATTGGTTTGTTTTCCAGTAATTGTTAGAAATCCACACAAAAACACAAATCTTAACAATGGTACACAATACAAATGTATTCATAGCTACGACAATACTGTGGCTTATCACAATTATTTAATAAAGCAAATTAAGTGTTCTTCTCTAAAGAAAGCTACGTTGTTTCTACATTGTAAACTATTTTCCATGTCTGTCATTTGGCACAACAGAGATATAAAAATTTCACCTGTCCAAGCCCAATTTATCCCAAGTAGCACATTCAAAACCAGTCAAAAACTGCCCAATCTGCCAACACTGATGAAAAAATAACTGGTAAAATTGTAAGAAATTCAGATTTTTTTCTTCTCATTTCAGGTCCTTCAAATTTACCAGCTTCTCACGTTTCCTTTATTTAACACGACCCACACACACACAAACCAAAGGCACTTTTAAGAGCCACATCTTTTTAACTTCTCTCTCTGTAGATTGCTATCCCTCTTTCTCTCTTTTTCTCTCTCTTTACATCTGTAGTTCTTATATATGTACATTATTCTGTTTTGTTTATTTCTGCTGTATATTTTATTTATTTTTTTATTTTTATTTTTTCAAGTTATGACCCAAATTTAGGCCCTGCCCATCTTGCCAGACTCCCAGTCAGGCAAGCAGGAAAACCTGCTATGTCTGTCTAATAAACAAAAATTAAAAGACAAAGTGGTGTCACTGGACAGTGAGTGGGGGAAATATGTCATGAAAAGCAGAAATGTTGGCCACATAATTGATTCTGCCCATATTGCAGTAAGTAAAAAAAAACAAATATTTCATAAGTGTTAATTGAAGTGTAGCTGTAAGCACATATCATAGACTAGTACCAGTGTAATGTGGCCTTTATAAACCTATTTAAGGAAGACTCTATCTTTATCTTTAAATTGTGTTAAAGAGAAACAATAAGTTGTGTTCTCTGTCACATAATGAGTCAGTCATGTTGGCAATGTTAGAAACTGAATGCACTGCATGTGGTAATGCTTTTTCTCAAATAATCTTTACAAAACAGATTAAGGCTCATTTTCTTACATTGCACTCCATTAAATTACCTTAAAATCAAATTGCTTTATACAGTACTAATGTATCTAATATTTCAGTTAGTTTAACTAATGTGTAGTAACTGCTTTTGTTCATTTCAGGTGCCGAAACTTGAGGCAGTGGGTTACAAGCCCATTTTATTTATAGGAAAACAAGATAAAAAAAAATCAAATAAGTGGGTTGCAGACATCATAACCCATCTGCACCCCTCTCCTGTCACAAGAATTTTTTTTTGGAGAAGATGCAAAGGGCTTACAAGTTTATCTTGAGTTCTTGACTAAGGGTAAGAGCAAGATTTTTGTTCAAAAATAATAATTATTATTATTTTAAAATATATGTACAATGACATCCCCATAGCAGAGCAGCCGGAGAGCCTCACCGCGGAGCAGCCAGACAGTCTTACAAAGGAGTCCGAGACTGTATTTCTACTCGACCTGGTTCCTCTCTCTTTCCCACACTCTCCAACTTCTCTCTCCTTCCTCCTCTACTGTGGTTCTTCCTCCATACTCTTCTCCTCCTCCACTGCCATGCTCTAAGTCTTTGCGACACAGGAAGAAAAGGACGACACCAGCCCCTTCTGCCACCTCCGTCTCTTCTCTATGTCTTATGACCACTGATCTCTCCCACAGTCTTGTC
This sequence comes from Garra rufa, assembly GCF_049309525.1. Lineage (NCBI taxonomy): Eukaryota > Metazoa > Chordata > Actinopteri > Cypriniformes > Cyprinidae > Garra > Garra rufa. Next base: position 3,578 of record NW_027394514.1, on the reverse strand, counting down.
CACCTCCTGCTGCTTCTTCCATCTCCCAGTCCTTGGGTCAGGAGGGGCCATATGTAAAGAAGAGAAGAAAAGGTAAGTTTTGTTTTTCAGTGGTAAACCTTAATCCACACTATTAAAGTTGACTTCAGGTAAATTAGATTTATTTGGTTGGTTGTTTTTGTTTTTGGTTGGTTAAGTTGTTTAACTGTGTTTAAGTGGCCAGCGTCCAAGGGCTGTGGTTAATGTCAATCACTATTTTGAAGGGGTCATCGGATGCAAAACCAACTTTTTCATGTTGTTTGAACATTAATGTGTGTTGGTAGTTTGTGAACACAACAAGCCTACAATGATGAAAATCCACCCAGTGGTATGTTTAATTTTTAAAAGTAATATCCGACTCCTATCATTTGCGTCTATGTTTGTGCAAATTGTTCCTGTTACAGCTTCACCCACAGCGAATGTAAGTATTATTTGGACCTTGCAGTAAAATGAGTTGACATTTTGCAGAGCTGATTTTGACAAGGTAAAAGGGTTTTTTTTTTTACACTACTATTGAGAATTTTTAATCAAAGTATATTAGAGACTTTTCATTAAGACCCTAAAGAAAAATCATATGAACTTGTGAAAATTGGGCTTGTGATGACCTCCTTAAGCTAGGATGGCTTTTGGAAACCCAGCACAGTATATTTTGCTTGATTGACAATAAGCAGGGACAAAGTGGGACCACAGTTCACCTCACAAGTAAAATGATAACTATTAACTGGAGATTCAACTACAAAGCTTGACATTCGTTGCTTAATAAACTTTCCTTGTCTTTTAATCATTTAGGTTGCCGAAAATGTAGTAGGCAGAAGATCTTCCTATTCGATAAAATAACTGGGGAAAGAATGAATGAGGTAAAATGTCTTTTATTAAGCTGCATCTTTGTCTCAGTGACTCTGGCCTTTAAAGATAACAATTCAGTGATTGCTTAAACAGCTAAAATAATTATTACTTTGTGTGTGTGTGTGTGTGTGTGTGTGTGTGTGTGTGTGTGTGTGTGTGTGTGTGTGTGTGTGTGTGTGTGTGTAGGGAAAAGCAGAATTGAAAGTCCACTGGTTGTCTTGCGCTGTGTGGTAAGTTGTGTTTTATTAACTATTTAATTTCATTGCAATGCTAAGTAGTCTATTCCATGACCAATATGATGTTAGCAATGCTCAAATGGTCTCTTGAAAGCAGTGTTCTGCTTACTTGTTTACCCTAGTGAAAAAATATGCTAAGTATACTTGCAGCCATACTAATTGTCAGTATACCTTTAGTGTATTAATGATTAGTTAATTTGAAGTGTGCTATTTTCGACATACTAATTTTGTGCTAAATATATTTTAATTGTAATTAAGTTGTAGTAAAGCATAACTTTAAGTGTATTTAGTGTACTTTTATGTGCTAAATTGAGACAACTTTAAGTATAATTAGTACACTTTAAGTATATGCCTGTGTAAGATAATTGCATGCTTGAAACCATAAATATATTATTTTTAAGGAAATATACTAAATTACAATTATTATTGACTTATTTTTACAATAATAATACTTATTAATAATAATAATTAAGTAAAAGCATTGTGGTAATATACTTTTTTATATTTAAAATTAGTACACTTTTTGCTAGTATATTTGCAATGTACTGTTGCAACTAGAAATACAATACAAATACACAAAATGTACTTTTTTCACAAGGGTATGGGTGATTTCGGTGCTTTAATTCTGCGTAAACTAAAAGATTAATAAAGTAAAACCCTCAGACATGGACGAGCTCTTCTTAACACCATCTCTCCTTTATTTTATTTTCCCCCCAACTCCTTGAATGTTCAAATATAACATCAGCATTTATTTTCCAACATAAATTATGTAATTAGATAACTCTGTTAAACTCAATTTAATTCTCAGAACAACATGGAAGTTCATTTTATTGATGTCTGTGGCAAGAGAAAGCTCCCTAGTCATGTAATTGATCCTGGCAGGAAATCATCCTCTGAAGTAGTCTGTAAAAAAACTGATACAAGGTTTTGCTAGGACATGGGCAATGGTCAGTTGTCTGGATTAAAAACTAAAGTGTGACTAAATATCAAGTTCTTGAAAGAATATTCCATTATTTTGGATACAGATAGGAGAAAGATCTACCTCCTTGTGTCAATTTCGATATCTAGTTATTAGAAAGAGCCGAGAATTTATGAATTAGAAGTGGACACAATGGATTGTGGAAGCTGGACAATTCAGTGCTTTCTAATTCATACAATTTAAAAAATAGTTGACAGTCAGCCAGTGTATTAAAAATAAAATGGAGCTAGCTGATGTGATAACATTTTTAGTTTCTAGTTAAGTACTCAAGCTGCTACTATACATACACAACTAGCTAAAGCCTATTTATTGAGCAGGACATTGACCATGGACATTACCAGTAATGTGTTACAGTAGAAGTGACCTTAGTGAAAAATAAATATACTAAAATATATTTACAAAATATTTATTTCATGCTAAGTATACTACAAATAAATTTACTTATTATTTACTTTATAAAATATACTCTGTAATTGTACTTTTAGTATACCAACCTGGTATATTTGAAGCCTATTAAATTGGAACAATTTAATGCTTAATACTTAATGCAGAAGTAGTACTGAAGTCCAACTAAAGATATACTTGGATATATTTGAATGTGCTAAAGTGCAACTATTGCAAGTAAATGTTATGTACACTTTAATCATTATCATACAATTCTCATCAATAGTGACATTAAACATTAAATTTTTGATTAATATTAAGAAATGTGCTTTGTCCACAAGTAGTACTCCATGTAAAATGTAATTATTTTTTATATCAGTATGTTTTGAGCGATATGTCAGTAAATATGTTAATAGATTTGAACTATACTTAGTGTAAAATAAATGCATTTTAAGTCTATTACTTTTTTAATAGGGGAATCATGCATGCATAAAATAATTTGTCAGCATCTGAAACACTAAACTTGGATGGAGAATGCTGTTCTACATGTAATTTGCATCATATTTTTGAGCAGTGAAGATGGAAACAGTGACAGTAGTGGTGATAAAATGCATTAGGAAGATTAGGGAAGTGAGAAAATAAGAGCAGTACTGAATATGAAGAAGAGGAGAACAATGATGAATGGCAGTGGAAGCAAGATGCAGTCACTCCTGATCCCTGAGTCTGTAGAACTGCCAGGTCTACTTGTAATAAAACATGAAAACATGCTGAAATTTTAAAACGTAGTCAGCATTCTGCAAGTCAAAGCCCTTTCTAGCTAATCCACCAGTGTCAATGATCTTGATTTGTGTCCTGTCTTCTAATGATATATGTGCACTTTTGATATTTTACAGTGGCAAAACTTGGGATGACACATGGGAGCCTGCCAGGGAGTTCCAACATTTTTTGACCGAGACTCCACACCCCAACCAGCTTTGAGAACTTCAACTGTTTTGTCGTTGTTGTTCTTGTTTTGTTTTGCTTGCTGTTCTTCATTAAAGTTTTTGCACAGTGCATACTCTCTTCTAGTATTTTTTTTTGAAAGTTGTTGTTTTAAACAACAAATCTTTTACATT
>NW_027394513.1:0-23575 GCF_049309525.1 Garra rufa | reverse complement strand
GCCTCTCACCCCTCCCCCCTGCAATAATGAGCTTCTCTGTGCCTGACTGAACGCACACACATACTGTAGAGACATTCACCAGAGTGACAGCAGGTTTCTGAGTTATTTTTTTAATTTTCTTTAATTCATTGAAGCTTGTATAAAATTTATATTTCCAGCACTTGCTCAGAATGATTAGATCTCTGTGTGAAAAAGGTTTTAAAGAGTTTGGATGCTGCACTTTAAAGATATAAAAAATTAGGGTTATGTTTTTTACTACATCTTTAAAAAATCACCACGTCAACACCATTCGAGATATCCAAAATCCGCTCGCAATTTAACATCTTCAGAATCTTCTCTTCATGTTAAAAAAGTTTGGTGTGAACAGCTGGTTGTTCTTAGGAGTAGTGTGAATTTGTTTACTACCTGATTTTTCAAAAAATCCACCTTCAAATAAAAATAGCCGGCTTTCTGTTGGTCTTAGCTAATGAGTTTGATTTAGAAAGTTGTCCAGATTGATGAGAATAATATATGTACAGAGTTTGGTGACTGTAGGAAAAACTAACCCCCCAACTTTTGTCAAAAGATGGCGCTATAGAGTGCCTGCTCCACGCCCATTTATGACCTTTTGCCAGTGTCTAACTATCATAAATATTGATGTGTGTGTTGAGTTTCATGAAATTCTAAGCATGTTATCTGCCTCGAAAAGACAGGAATGTAATTTTAAAGTTTGACACGTTGCCATGGCAACAGCATTTGATTTATCATCGACCCCTTTACATATTCTTATTGGCCGTGTTTTGACATGATTTTGATGAAGTTTAAAGAAAATCGATTAAAATTAAGAGGCTGATTTCAAAGCATTTTGAAAATGACACGTTTCCTGCTGCCAGTTGGTGGCGCTATAACTTTGACTCATAATAGTCACATTTATGGAATCGGCATCATACAAGGAACAAACGGGTGAAGTTTCATCAGAATCAGGCAATGTGTGCAACAGTTATTAGACACTTCCTGTTTCTCATTTCTCGCCATAACTTTGTCGCCTTGCCACGGCCAAACCGTTCGAGATATCAAAAATCTCCTCGCAATTTAGCGTCCCCAATGTCTTGAGATCATGCTGACCGAGTTTGGTGACAATCCCATGGAATTCCTGGGAGGAGTACGTTAAATTCCAGAGCATGCGCTTTTTAAACAGCCCTAAATATCTCACTTCCTGTTGCGTGGAGCCCATGACATAGAGTACAAAAGTTGTTCAGCTCGATGAGATCTATATGTGTACCGAGTTTCATAACAATACGCGCAAGTATGTGTGCGCAGTACATCAAGTTTTCAAACTGTGTTCCAGGGGGCGCTGTAGAGGCCCTGAACCACGCCCGGGTCCCAGCCTCTGTGGCGTCCGGTCGACGGCAGATTCCGACGTGTGTGCAAATTTTCAAGAGTTTTTGAGTATGTTAAGGCCCCCAAAAGTGCCCCAACGGTTGAAAAAAAAAAAAAATTAAAGCTGCAAGCAGCGATGAACGGGCCCTCGCACCCGGGCTCACCGCCGACCGGTGGCTTTAGGAAAACAGCAAACGGTGGGCAGTATGCTTTTAATACAGTAAATATATGAGAAATATGTCATAAGTCATTTAAATGTGCGAAACTTCCCATTGGCAGCTGGTGGCGCTATGCCTATAACTGATTATTGGCATGTAGATGTGTTCAGGCCAGCACTATTATCAAACATATGAAGTTTGGTGCAGATTGACCTTGGTATGTTTGAGTTAGTGAAAGATATGATATATCCTGGTGTCAACAGGTGGCGCTATGATAATATCTGAATATTGGCCTTTAGGTGTCTTCAGGCCAGGACTCCTACCAAACCTCTGAAGTTTGAGGCAGATCAGACATTTTATGGCTGAGTTATTACACCTATGTCCATGGCAAAACATCAAACTTTGTCAGGCCGCCACGGACACGCCCTTTACTGAAACTCAAGATCTTCACAATTTAACATCTCTAAGGCCTCTAGATCAGACTGACCAAATATAATGTTGATTTCATTAAATGTCTAGGAGGAGTTTGCTATAAACCTAATCCCCTGCAAGGACTTCAGATAATGCCAACTGTGAACCAAATGTGAACATTTGCCCTATATTCTGATGATGATGATAAGAACATGTAATTCATGATGATAACAAAATGTTATTATTGCTTGCATTACATTCACCACTTCTGCTTAAATCGTTACCTATCTGTACAATTTGTATGTGGATATTGCTTTGCTGGTGACTCCTGTTATAAGACATCACCGTTAAGCGCTACATAACTAAGAATCAATTAGGAAAACGGTGCACAGTTGGCAAATGCATTCACAGTAACCCTCTGCTAGTTTGGATTTTAAGTTTACTGAATTGAAAGGGTTACACTTTAAAATCAACACAGAGACACATACACACAATATATAAAATGTTGCCATCCAGTTTCATTTGTTAACATTAACTATATTAGTTAACATGAACAATAATTAAATAGCATTTATTAATGTTAATTAATATTAAGCTAAAAAAAGTATTCATATATTGTTTAAAGGTAAATTAGTTTATGTACTGTGAATTAACATGAACATGAACACAGTTCATGTGGGTGTACAGCAATACACAAAGTGCTCTATAAACGCTTAATTCTTTCAAAATATCTTTAAAAATCAAGTTGAGTGTTTTAATGGGGCGATATATATATAACTGATCTTAAAATGATGGTTTTCGGATGTTTAGAAGAGATAACAGCAAAGTTTGTTTTGTTGTCAAAGTTTGTCTTGAAATTTTTAATTATTATAATTTTATATTCAATAAATAACACTATGAAAATATTGTCTACAATGAAGATTATTCACTCATGCTTAAAAGTTTTATTTTTCTTAATCTTTTGCTATGTGACTCAATAGGACAAGTTCATGGTACAGTTCAGTAAAAATAAATAAAAAACAACAACTGCAAAATACAAACAATGAAAGATTTAATGACCCTTTATATTTTCTCAAAATATCAGACATATTTATGTCGATTACGCTACAACAATGTGCATCTTCCTCAAAGATGGTCTTAAGCAAAACAGCATGTTCCACTGGTCTCTCTCCCTTACACCCCTCCCCCCTTCAGTCACTCTTCAGTGACTCAATGGTGACTGAACACAGACAGGCACAGGCAGAGTGACAGCAGGTTTCTAATTTCTTTTTTTAATTTTCTTTAATTCATAGAAGCTTGTATAAAATTGATATTTACACCACTTGCTCAGAATGATAAGATCTCTGTGTGAAAAAAGTTTTAAAGAGTTTGGATGCTGCACTTTAAAGATATTAAAAAATTACGGTTATGTTTTTTACTACATCTTTAAAAAATCACCACGTCAACACCGTTCAAGATATCCCAAATCCGCTCGCAATTTAACATCTTCATAATCTTCTCTTCATGTTAAAAAAGTTTGGTGTGAATACCTTATTTTTCTTAGAAGGAGTGTGAATTTGTTTACATCCTGATTTTTCCAAAAATCCACATTCAAATCAAAATAGCCGGCTTCCTGTTGGTCTTAGCTAATGAGTTTGATTTAGAAAGTTGTCCAGATTGATGAGAACAATATATGTACAGAGTTTGGTGACTGTAGGAAAAACTAACCCCCAACTTTTGTCAAAAGATGGCGCTATAGAGTGCCTGCTCCACGCCCATTTATGACCTTTTGCCAGTGTCTAACTATCATTAATATTGACGTGTGTGTTGAGTTTCATGAAATTCTAAGCATGTTATCTGCCTCGAAAAGACAGGAATCAAATTTTAAAGTTTGACATGTTGCCATGGCAACAGCATTTGATTTATCATCGACCCCTTTACATATTCTCATCGGCCGTGTTTTGACATTATTTTGATGAAGTTTGAAGAAAATCAAGTAAAATTAAGAGGCTGATTTCAAAGGATTTTGAAAATGACACGCTTCCTGCTGCCAGTTGGTGGCGCTATAACTTTGACTCATAATAGTCACATTTATGGAATCGGCATCATACAACGAACAAACTGGTGAAGTTTCATAAGAATCAAGCAATGTGTGCAACAGTAATTAGACACTTCCTGTTTCTCATTTCTCGCCATAACTTTGTCGCCTTGCCACGGCCAAACCGTTCGAGATATCAAAAATCCCCTCGCAATTTAGCGTCCCCAATGTCTTGAGATCATGCTGACCGAGTTTGGTGACAATCCTATGGAAACCCTGGGAGGAGTACGTTAAATTCCAGAGCATGTGCTTTTTAAACAGCCCTAAATATCTCACTTCCTGTTGCGTTCAGCCCATGACATAGAGTACAAAAGTTGTTTGGCTCAGTGAGATCTATATGTGTACCGAGTTTCATATCAATACGTGCAAGTATGTGTGCACAGTACATCAAGTTTTCAAACTGTGTTCCAGGGGGCGCTGTAGAGGCCCTGAACAACGCCCGGGTCCCAGCCTCTGTGGCGTCCTGATGGCCGCAGATTCCGACGTGTGTGCAAATTTTCAAGAGTTTTTGAGTATGTTAAGGCCCCCAAAAGTGCCCAGAAGGTTTAAAAAAATAAAAAAAAAAAAAAAAATTAAAGCTGCAAGCAGCGATGATCGGGCCCTCGCACCCGGGCTCACCGCCGACCGGTGGCTTTAGGAAAACAGCAAATGGGGGGTAGTATGCTTTTAATACATTAAAAATAGGAGAAATATGTCAAAGTCACTTAAATGTGCCAAATTTTCTGCTGCCAGCTGGTGGCGCTATGCATATAACTGATTATTGGCATGTAGATGTGTTCAGGCCACCACTTTCATCAAACATATGAAGTTTGGTGCAGATTGACCTTGGTATGTTTGAGTTAGTGAAAGATATGATATATCCTGCTGCTAACAGGTGGCGCTATGATAATATCTGAATATTGGCCTTTAGGTGTCTTCAGGCCAGGACTCTTACCAAACCTGTGAAGTTTGAGGCAGATCGGACATTTTATGGCTGAGTTATAACAACTTCTATGTCCATGGCGAAACATCAAACTTTGTCAGGCCGCCACAGACACGCCCTTTAACGAAAACTCAAGATCTTCGCAATTTACCATCTTTAAGGCCTCTAGATCAGAATGATCAAATATAATGTTAATATCATTAAATCTCTAAGAGGAGTTTGATACAAGTCATTTCCTGTTGCCAACAGGTGGCGCTGTGATTATAATAGAATGTTGGCCTTGAGATGTGTTCAGGCCAGGACTCTTATCGAATATGTGAAGTTTGAGGCAAATCGGACATTTTATGGCTGAGTTATAACAAGTTTTATATCCATGGCGAGACCTCAAAATTTGTCAGGCCGCCACGGACACGCCCTTTACCGAAAACTCAAGATCTTTACAATTTAACATCGCTAAGGACTTTATATTAGACTGACCGATTTTGGAGTTGATCTGTATAAATCTCTAGGAGGAGTTGGTTGTAGAGTACAGCATGACACTTCCTGTTGCCTGCAGGTGGCGCTATGACTATAACTGAATATGGGCATGTAGATGTCTTCAGGTCAGGAGTGTTATCACACATGTGAAGTTTGGGACAGATCGGACATTTTATGCCTAAGTTATAGCAACTTCCTTTTTCATGGCGAAACATCGAAATTTGTGAGGCCGCCACGGACACGCCCTCCGATGAAAACTCTAGATCTTCACAATTTAACGTCACAAAGGGCTTTAGATTAGACTCACCAAATTTGGTGTTGATCGGAATAAATCTCTAGGAGGAGTTCGTTCAAGTATGACACCTGAAAATGGCAAAAATGACACAAATTTTGCTGAGAAAATAAATAATAACCGACTTCCTGTTGGGTTTCGGATTTTATCTCAAGAGGCTTTTTTGTAGGTATTGGACCCTATTTTAAATAGTTACCATGTTTTATGGTCTACAAGCATTTTTAAATATTATTTTAATAGTCTATAAGCATCTGTGAAATAATTATAAACAAATATATTGAAAATAAATACATATTAACTTAGTTGACTTTTTGGCCTTTTTGTATTTGTTTCTCATTCTAATTAAGTGAACTGAGCAGTATAGTGTCATACTTATAAGATACTTTGTTCTATCAGTGAGAGTGTATATATGTATTTAAATCACATAATTTTTCCTTAAAAGATAAAAAAAATATTTTAATGCTCTTTAAGCACCTATACAAAATAATTATGTAAAATTACACTGACAGTACAGTACATATCAACTGATTCTATGGATTATTTTCATTCTTATACACTGACAATGAGCTAAATAGCATTAGAGGTCAAACGATTCCTTATCTTATGAGGACCTCTAGTGTTCATCCCTGGTATTAGAGCTTTAATCTGACGAATTTATTTGACACTTTTAATGTTTTTGGGGCCTCTGAGCATGATAACATTTTGAAACTACACGTATTTCCTAAGAATTTCTTGGTCTTTATATGTAAAAAGTTTTGATGAGTAAGAATAATGCAATTTAAAGATATATGAAAATAACTCTTCATCTTTTTTTATTGTTACTTTCATAAATCACCACATCAACACCGTTCAAGATATCCCAAAGCCGTTCACAATATAGGGAACATTTTCCCTATATTCTGAGGATGATGATAAGAACATGTAATTCATGATGATAACAAAATGTTATTATTGCTTGCTTTACGTCCACCACTTCTGTTTAAATGTCATCGTTACCTATCTGTTCCATTTGTGTGTGGACATTGCTTTGCAGGTGACTCCTGTTATAAGACATCACTCTTAAGCGCTACATAACTAAGAATCAATTAGCAAAACGGTGCCCAGTTGGCACATGCATTCACAGTAACCCTCTGCCAGTTTGGATTTAAAGTTTACAGAAATGAAAGGGTTACATTTTTAAATCAACACACAGACAAATACACACTAAATATACAACTTTACCATCCAGTTTCATTTGTTAACATTGTTAACATGAACAATAATAAATAGCATTTATTAATGTTAATTAATATTAACCTAAAAAAGTACTCATATATTGTTTAAAGGTAAATTAGTATCTTTTAACATAGTGTATGTACTGTGAATTAACATGAACATGAACACAGTTCATGTGGGTATACAACAATAAACAATAAAGTGCTCAATAAACGCTTCATTCTTTCAAAATATCTTTAAAAATCAAGTTGGGTATTGTAATGGGGCGATATATAAATATAACTCATCTTAAAATGGTACAATTTTCAGATGTTTTGAACAGATAACAGCAAAGTTTGTTTTGTTGTCAAAGTTTGTCTTGAAATTGTTAGTGTTTTTTTATTGAATCAAAAATTTTAATTATGAAAATAAATGTCTATCAATGAAGATAAATTGCTCATGCTAAAAAGCTGTATTTTTCTTAATCTTTTGCTATGTGACTGAATAGGACAAGTTCATGGTACAGTTCAGTAAAAAATAAATAAAAAACAACAACTGCAATATACAAAGAATGAAAGAGTTCGTGACCCTTTATATTTTCTCAAAGATCAGACTCTCAAAGTTCAGACTTATTTATGCAGATTAAACTACAGCAATGTGCAATGTGCAAATTGCATCTTCCTCAAAGATGGTCTTAAGCAAAACAGCATGTTCCACTGGTCTCTCTCCCTTTCACCCCTCCCCCTTCAGTCACTCTTAGTGTCAACACAGACTGTCAGCCCAGTGACAACAGTTTACTGATTTCTTTTTTTAATTTTCTTTAATTCATAGAAGCTTGAATAACTATGATATTACCAGCACTTGCTCATAATGATTAGATCTCTGTGTGAAAAAAGTTTTAAAGAGTTTGGATGCTGCACTTTAAAGATATAAAAAATTAGGGTTATGTTTTTTAAAAAATCACCACGTCAACACCGTTCGAGATATCCCAAATCCGCTCGCAATTTAACATCTTCAGAATCTTCTCTTCATGTTAAAAAAGTTTGGTGTGAATACCTTGTTATTCTTAGAAGGAGTGTGAATTTGTTTACAGCCTGATTTTTCCAAAAATCCACATTCAAATCAAAATAGCCGTCTTCCTGTTGGTCTTAGCTAATGAGTTTGATTTAGAAAGTTGTCCAGATTGATGAGAACAATATATGTACAGAGTTTGGTGACTGTAGGAAAAACTAACCCCCCAACTTTTGTCAAAAGATGGCGCTATAGAGTGCCTGCTCCACGCCCATTTATGACCTTTTGCCAGTGTCTAACTATCATTAATATTGATGTGTGTGTTGAGTTTCATGAAATTCTAAGCATGTTAACAGCCTCGAAAAGACAGAAATCTAATTTTAAAGTTTAACACGTTGCCATGGCAACAGCATTTGATTTATCATCGTACCCTTTACATATTCTTATCGGCCGTGTTTTGACATTATTTTGATGAAGTTTGAAGAAAATCAAGTAAAATTAAGAGGCTGATTTCAAAGCATTTTGAAAATGACACGCTTCCTGCTACCAGTTGGTGGCGCTATAACTTTGACTCATAATAGTCCCATTTATGGAATCGGCATCATACAACGAACAATCTGGTGAAGTTTCATCAGAATCAGGCAATGTGTGCAACAGTTATTAGACACTTCCTGTTTCTCATTTCTCGCCATAACTTTGTCGCCTTGCCACGGCCAAACCGTTCGAGATATCAAAAATCCCCTCGCAATTTAGCGTCCCCAATGTCTTGAGATCATGCTGACCGAGTTTGGTGACAATCGTATGGAAATCCTGGGAGGAGTACGTTAAATTCCAGAGCATGCGCTTTTTAAACAGCCCTAAATATCTCACTTCCTGTTGCGTTAAAAAAATGACATAGAGTACAAAAGTTGTTCATCTCAATGAGTTCTATATGTGTACCGAGTTTCATATGTGTACGTTCAAGTATGTGTGCTATATGGCCCTAAAAATTCCAGGGGGCGCTGTAGAGTCCCCTTGCCACGCCCCGGTACCAGCCTCTGTGACGTCCTGATGGCCGCAGATTCCGACATGTGTGCAAATTTTCAAGAGTTTTTGAGCATGTTAAGACCCCCTTAAGTGCCCGGAAGGTTAACAAAAAAAAAAAAAAAAAAAATAAGAATCCTTAGGAAAACAAGAGGGCCTTCGCCCATTCTGGGCTCGGGCCCTAATAAGAACCCTTAGAAGAACAATAGGGCCTTCGCCCTTTTGGGCTCGGGCCCTAATAAACGGAGCAGATTCAATAGGGTCCTCACACCATCGGTGCTCGGGCCCTAATTAAAGCTGCAAGCAGCGATGACCGGGCCCTCGCCGTCTGTGCAGTCGCCATCCCGATAGCATCAGGAAAACGTTGCCCAGTTGGCACATGCATTCACAGTAACCCTTTGGACTAACCCTAACTGTCTCTCCTCCTGTCTGACTCTTTCTCTTACCACCCATCCCCCCTCCTTACACTCAGCCACTTACCACACAAACACACATATAGAGTGCAGAGCAGAGTGAGATCAGATATGTTTTTTAATTTTCTTTCATTCGTGGAGTTTTGTAAAATTATGAAATGAACTGTGTTTGATCAGAATGAATAGTTATTTGTATGAAAAAAGATTCAAAGAGTTAGGATGCTGCACTTTAAATATATAATAAATCATTGAAAATTGAAAATGGAAAATGAAATTCTAAGCACACTATCTGCCTTAAAAACACAGGAAACAAATATTTGAAGGTTTTTTTTATTTTTATTTATTTGCCATGGCAACAGCATTTGATGCATCAGGGACGCCTTTACAGACTCTCGTCGGCCGTGTTTTTACATTATTCTGATGAAGTTTGAAGAAAATCTAGTACAAATATATTGTTCGTTGTTCGTTCGTGTTTGTTAGTTCATTAACCATTGTTAACAAAAGAGACCCTATTTTAAATAGTTACCATGTTTTATGATCTACAACCATTTTTAAATATTATTTTAATGATCTATAAGCATCTGTGAAATAATTATAAACAAATATATTAAAAATAAATACATATTAACTTAGTTGATGTATTTGTTTCTCATTCTAATTAAGTGAACTGAGCAGTATAGTGTCATACCTATAAGATTTTTTATTCTATCAGTGAGAGTGTATATATGTATATAAATCATATAATTTTTCCTTAAAAGATTAAAAAAAGATTTTAATGCTCTTTAAGCACCTATAAAAAATAATTATGTAAAAGTACATTGACAGTACAGTATATATCAACTGATTCTATGGATTATTTTCATTCTTATACACTGAGAATGAGCTAAATAGCATTAGAGGTCAAACGATTCCTTATCTTATGAGGACCTCTAGTGTTCATCCCTGGTATTGGAGCTTTAATCTGACAAATTTATGTGACACTTTTAATGTTTTTGGGGCCTCTGAGCATGATAACATTTTGAAACTACACGTATTTCCTAAGAATTTCTTGTTCTTTATATGTAAAAAGTTTTGATGAGTTAGAATAATGCAATTTAAAGATATATGAAAATAACTCTTCATCTTTTTTATTGTTACTTTCATAAATCACCACATCAACACCATTCAAGATATCCCAAAGCCGTTCACAATTTAACATCTTCAGTATACAAAGTTTGGTGTGCACTGTCTGATTCTGCTATGAGTGATATGAATTTATTCACAGCTATATTTTTCCAAAAATCCACATTCAAATCAAAATAGCTGATTTCCTGTTGGTCGTAGCTAATGGGTGTAAATTAGAAAGTTGTCTGGCTTGATGAGACCAATATACCGACCAAGTTTGATGTCTGTAGCTACAACTAACCCTCCAACTTTTGTCAAAAGGTGGCGCTATAGAGTGTCTCCAACAAATCACCACATCAACACCGTTCAAGATATCCCAAAGCCGTTCACAATATAGGGAACATTTTCCCTATATTCTGAGGTTGATGATAACAAAATGTTATTATTGCTTGCTTTACGTCCACCACTTCTGCTTAAATGTCATCGTTACCTATCTGTACAATTTGTGTGTGGATATTGCTTTGCAGGTGACTCCTGTTATAAGACATCACTTTTAAGTGCTACATAACTAAGAAAGAATCAATTAGGAAAACGGTGCCCAGTTGGCACATGCATTCACAGTAACCCTCAGTCAGTTGGATTTAAAGTTTACTAAATTGAAAGGGTTAAACTTTAAAATCAACACACAGACACATACACACAATATATAAAATTACCAACCAGTTTCATTTGTTAACATTAACTATATTAGTTAACATGAACAATAATTAAATAGTATTTATTAATGTTAATTAATATTAAGCTAAAAAAAGTATTCATATATTGTTTAATGGTAAAAAAGTATATTTTAACATTAGTTTATGAACTGTGAATTAACATGAACATGAACACAGTTCACGTGGGTGTACAGCAATACACAAAGTGCTCTATAAACGCTTCTTTCTTTCAAAATATCTTTAAAAATCAAGTTGAGTATTGTAATGGGGCGATATATATATAACTGATCTTAAAATGGTAAAATTTTCAGATGTTTTGAACAGATAACAGCAAAGTTTGTTTTGTTGACAAAGTTTGTCTTGAAACTGTTAATTAAAATGTTATATTCAATAAATAACACTATGAAAATAAATGTCTATCAATGAAGATAAACCGCTCATGCTAAAAAGTTGTATTTTTCTTAATCTTTTGCTATGTGACTGAATAGGACATGTTCATGGTACAGTTCAGTAAAAAATAAATAAAAAAACAACAACTGCAAAATACAAACAATGAAAGACTTAGTGACCCTTTATATTTTCTCAAAATATCAGACTCTCAAAGATCAAACATATTTATGTAACATCAATGTGCTTTTTTTCCTCAAAGATGGTCTTTAGCAAGACAGCATGTTCTACTCTCTCTCCCTCTCTCCCTTTCACCCCTCCCCCTTCAGTCTCTCTTCAGTCACTCAATGGTAGTCACTCAATGGTGACTGAACACAGACACTCAAGGCAGAGTGACAGCAGGCTTCTGATTTCTTTTTTTAATTTTCTTTAATTCGTAGAAGCTTGAATTAAATTGATATTTACAGCACTTGCTCAGAATGATAAGATCTCTGTGTGAAAAAAGTTTTAAATAGTTAAGATGCTGCACTTTAAAGATATAGAAAATGACGGTTATACATCTTTAAAAAATCACCACGTCAACACCGTTCAAGATATCCCAAAACCGCTCGCAATTTAACATCTTCAGAATCTTCTCTCCATGTTAAAAAAGTTTGGTGTGAACAGCTGGTTGTTCTTAGGAGGAGTATAAATTTGTTTACAGCCTGATTTTTCCAAAAATCCACATTCAAATCAAAATAGCCGGCTTTCTGTTGGTCTTAGCTAATGAGTTTGATTTAGAAAGTTGTCCAGATTGATGAGAACAATATATGTACAGAGTTTGGTGACTGTAGGAAAAACTAACCCCCCAACTTTTGTCAAAAGATGGCGCTATAGAGTGCCTGCTCCACGCCCATTTATGACCTTTTGCCAGTGTCTAACTATCATTAATATTGACGTGTGTGTTGAGTTTCATGAAATTCTAAGCATGTTATCTGCCTCGAAAAGACAGGAATCAAATTTTAAAGTTTGACGCGTTGCCATGGCAACAGTATTTGATTTATCATCGACCCCTTTACATATTCTCATCGGCCGTGTTTTGACATTATTTTGATGAAGTTTGAAGAAAATCAAGTAAAATTAAGAGGCTGATTTCAAAGGATTTTGAAAATGACACGCTTCCTGCTGCCAGTTGGTGGCGCTATAACTTTGACTCATAATAGTCACATTTATGGAATCGGCATCATACAACAAACAAACTGGTGAAGTTTCATAAGAATCAAGCAATGTGTGCAACAGTAATTAGACACTTCCTGTTTCTCATTTCTCGCCATAACTTTGTCGCCTTGCCACGGCCAAACCGTTCGAGATATCAAAAATCCCCTCGCAATTTAGCGTCCCCAATGTCTTGAGATCATGCTGACCGAGTTTGGTGACAATCCTATGGAAACCCTGGGAGGAGTACGTTAAATTCCAGAGCATGCGCTTTTTAAACAGCCCTAAATATCTCACTTCCTGTTGCGTTCAGCCCATGACATAGAGTACAAAAGTTGTTTGGCTCAGTGAGATCTATATGTGTACCGAGTTTCATATCAATACGTGCAAGTATGTGTGCGCAGTACATCAAGTTTTCAAACTGTGTTCCAGGGGGCGCTGTAGAGGCCCTGAACCACGCCCGGGTCCCAGCCTCTGTGGCGTCCGGACGACGGCAGATTCCGACATGTGTGCAAATTTTCAAGAGTTTTTGAGTATGTTAAGGCCCCCAAAAGTGCCCCAACGGTTGAAAAAAAAAAAAAAAAAAAAAAAAAATTAAAGCTGCAAGCAGCGATGACCGGGCCCTCGCCATATGCGCAGTCACCATCCCGATAGCATCAGGAAAACGGTGCCCAGTTGGCACATGCATTTTGTCATGTATCTGGTCTGTCTTCTCATCATGAACTCTTGCACACACATTCTGGACTGCAATCCCCATAAGCCACTGCACCAATCACTGCACACAGCTGCTCCTCGTTTTCCACCGAACTGATTGCTGCAAACACCTGTTTCACATTTACCCACATGCATTTAAGCCACTCACACACACAGCCACCTTGCAAAGTCTTATCGTTCCATATGGTCGTAATTCTAAGCGTTTTTCTCTGTGTTGGATTATCTGTGTATGACTCTGGACTGTGTACCCCGTTGACGATTCCTGCTTCCTGCCATTGCGACCATTCCCTGTCTATCGAACTGTTTCCCGGATTACCTACGTTGTTCCTGTTTTCTGGTGATTATTCTGGCCTGTTGACGATTCAAATAAATGCTGCAAATGGATCCGCACGTCTCAGTCTGACTCCATGTGACACATTCATAGTAACCCTCTGCCACTTTGGATTTAAAGTTTACAGAATTGAAAGGGTTAATTAAAATCAACACACAGACACATACACACAATATTTAAAATTTTGACATCCAGTTTAATTTGTTAACATTAACTATATTAGTTAACATGAACAATAATTAAATAGCATTTATTAATGTTAATTAATATTAAGCTAAAAAAAAGTATTCATATATTATTAAAAGGTACATTAGTACATTTATTTATATTTGTTAAAAATATTTGTGGGTTCATGTATTAATAATACATTATAAGGGTATTCTTAAGGCATTATAATGAATGCATAATAAATTATAAAAAACCTTATAATATGTTGTATCATCTCATGAGCATTCATAAGAACAGTTTTAATGTATTAGAATTTTTTTTTTTTATTATAGCTTTTATGAGTATGATTACCTCCTCATAGTTATAATGTATAAGTCTCATATTTTGCCATCTTACTGATGTCACTTTACTTAAAGCATACAAAGATCACTTATAAGTAATAATAATAATAATTCTCAAATAGCCATAAGATCAGGTATCAGATCAGATGAATGTATAATATGATCAGTTTAATTATTTTGATGGTACCCGTTAGACAGCTTTTTATAAGTAACTCTGCAACTGCATGTCAGCTAGCAGTAATTATTATTTGTTGTGGTAAATATATGCTAACACTGTATTTAGACAGTTCCCCAAAAGACAAACTGATTATAAGTAACTTTGCAAGAACATGAACCTTCTACTTAGCCTAACATTAAACTAAGTCTACACTGTAAGGAGTGTTAGTTGGTGAGAGTTAGTTGTTAATAGTCAATAGAATAGAATATAATGTAAAAAATAAATCTAATGTGATATAGTCCATTACAAATGAAGTAGGTTTAAAATGGTGTCTACTGTGTGTTATAAATAATCATAATCTTAAAAGTTATAACCTCTAATATTTAAGTATTATAATGTATGATAATTGTTGTTATGAATATTCATTGGATGATATAATATACGTTTTTTTATAATGCATTATGCGTTCATTATAATGCCTTAGAAATACCCTTATAATAGGGGCTTCATAGAAAGTGTTACCAAATCAGTGAGAGACAAACAAAACATTTCATAATTTTTCATTAAAAAAATAACTAATTTTTTTATGCTTTTTAGTGTTTATTTTAAAAATAGGTAAAAGTATTGTGACAGTACAGTACATAACAACTCCAAATAAATCTATGCATTCGTTTCTTTGTTGCACATTGAGAATGAACAGAATAGGATTAGAGGTAAAAATATTCCTTATCATGCGAGGACCTCTGGTGTTCATCCCTTGTATTACAGTCTTCATTTCTCCCTCTCTCACTTCTGGATACTTTTAATGTTTTTGGGGCCTCTGAGCATGATACAATTTTGATACCAAGCGTATTTTCTAAGAATGATTTGTTCTTCATATATACAAAGTTTTGAAGAGTTGGTATTAGGCACTTTAAAGATATAGAAAAATTAATGCAACTTTTTTTACTGTGACTTTTAAAAAATCACCACATCAACACCGTTCAAGATATCCAAAATCCGCTCACAATTTAGCATTTTGAGTATATTCTTATCATGTTGACAAAGTTTGGTGTGAACTTCTTGTTTCTGCTTTGTTTAGTATGATTTTATTTACAGCCTGATTTTTCCAAAAATCCACATTCAAATAAAAATACCCAACTTCTTGTTTATTATAGCTAATAAGTGTTAATTAGAAAGTTGTCCGGCTTGATGAGACCAATATATGTACCGAGTTTGGTGACTGTAGGCAAAACTAAACCCCCAACTTTTGTCAAAAGGTGGCGCTATAGAGTGCCTCCTCCACGCCCATTTATGGGCTTTTATCAGTGTCTAAATATCATTAATACAGATGTGTGTGTTGAGTTTCATGAAATTCCAAGTATTTTAAGTGGCTCGAAAACGCAAAAAACTAAACTTAAAGTTTGACACGTTGCCATGGCAACATGATAAAAGTTATCGATAATGCCCTTCACAGATTCTCATCGGCCGTGTTTCGACATTATTGGGATGAAGTTTCAAGCAAATTGAGTAAAATTAAGAGGCTGATTTAAAAGCATTTAGAAAACGTTGCGCTTTCTGCTGCCAGTTGGTGGCGCTATAACTTTAACTCATAATAGTCACATCTCTGTGATTGGCATCAGACGGTGAACAAACTGCTGAAGTTTGGTCAAAATCAGACAAAGTGTGTTAAAGTTATTGGATACTTCCTGTTTCTCATTTCTCGCCATAACTTTGTCGCCCCGCCACGGCCAAACCGTTCGAAATATCAAAATTCCCCTGGCAATTTTGCGTCCCCAATGTCTTGAGATCATGCTGACCGAGTTTGGTGGCCATCGGTGGATACACCTAGGAGGAGTATATCAAATTCCATTGCATGCGCTTTTTAGACATCCCTGAATAGCTGACTTCCTGTTGGGCGAAGCACTGACTTTGAGCATGAAAGTTGTTCGGCCCGATGAGTTCTATATGTGTATGAATTTTGATAAATGTAGGTCAACCGGTGTGTGCTCCAGTGTCCCTCAAAAGTAAAAAATTTTAATGCTGTGCCACGCCCCCCCCAGGTGACCCCCCCATGTCAAAGTTTGTCCGGCCCTGATGGCCGCAGGTTCCAATGTGTGTGCAAAGTTTCAAGAGTTTTCGTGTATGTTAAGGGCCCCGAAATGACCCAAAACATTGATGAAATAATAATAATAATAATAATTAAAGCTGCAAGCAGCGTTGACCGGGCCCTCGCCGTCTGGCAGTCGCCATCCCGATAGCTTCAGGAAAACGGTGCCCAGTTGGCACATGCATTCACAGTAACCCTTTGGACTAAGCCTAACTGTCTCTCCTCCTGTCTGACTCTTTCTCTTGCCACCCATCCCGCCTCCTTACACTCAGCCACTTACCACACAAACACACACATAGAGTGCAGAGCAGAGTGAGATCAGATATGTTTTTTAATTTTCTTTCATTCGTGGAGTTTTGTATAATTATGAAATGAACTGTGTTTAATCAGAATGAATAGTTATTTGTATGAAAAAAGTTTCAAAGAGTTAGGATGCTGCACTTTAAATATATAATAAATTATTGAAAATTGAAAATGAAAAATGAAATTCTAGGCACGCTATCTGCCTCAAAAACCCAGGAAACAAATATTTGAATGTATTTTGTATTTTTATTTATTTGCCATGGCAACAGCATTTGATGCATCAGAGACGCCTTTACAGACTCTCATCGGCCGTGTTTTTACATCATTCTGATGAAGTTTGAAGAAAATCGAGTACAAATATATTGTTCGTTGTTCGTTCGTGTGTTAGTTCATAAACCATTGTTAACAAAAAAGACCCTATTTTAAATAGTTACCATGTTTTATGATCTACAACCATTTTTAAATATTATTTTAATGATCCATAAGCATCTGTGAAATAATTATAAACAAATATATTAAAAATAAATACATAATAACTTAGTTGATGTATTTGTTTTCTCATTCTAATTAAGTGAACTGAGCAGTATAGTGTCATACTTATAAGATTTTTTGTTCTATCAGTGAGAGTCTATATATGTATATAAATCATATAATTTTTCCTTAAAAGATTAAAAAAAATATTTTAATGCTCTTTAAGCACCTATACAAAATAACTATGTAAAAGTCTACTGACAATACAGTACATATCAACTGATTCTATGGATTATTTTCATTCTTATACACTGAGAATGAGCTAAATAGCATTATTGTTCAAACGATTCCTTATCTTATGAGGGCCTCTAGTGTTCATCCCTGGTACTAGAGCTTTAATCTGACAATTTATATGACACTTTTAATGTTTTTGGGGCCTCTGAGCATGATAACATTTTGAAACTACACGTATTTCCTAAGAATTTCTTGTTCTTTATATGTAAAAAGTTTTGATGAGTTAGAATAATGCAATTTAAAGATATATGGAAATAACTCTCCATCTTTTTTACTGTTACATTCATAAATCACCACATCAACACCGTTCAAGATATCCCAAAGCCGTTCACATTTTAACATCTTCAGTATCTTGGCACCATGTTGACAAAGTTTGGTGTCTGATTCTGCTATGAGTGATATGAATTTATTCAGCTATATTTTTCCAAAAATCCACATTCAAATCAAAATAGCTGACTTCCTGTTGGTCGTAGCTAATGGGTGTAAATTTTTTGCAAAAAAAATCTGGTGACCAAAAATTATCAGGCTGTAGTTAAGAACTGTTAGTTTTATGGACAGTTAGAATGTTTTGTATATGCAGACAAGGGCTTTATGATGGGCCTGATTTGAATTTAGAAAAAAAAAAATTCTTAAACATGTTTGAAGTTCTTAATAGATTTCACTGTTGCACATTTAGTCTTTTTATTTTTTACAGTAATGTGCATTTTGCAGTTTGTTTACATGGTGTACATTGGATGCACATATTTATGACTTCTTGTTACAGTATTCATTTAAAATAAAAGTTGTTTAAAATAAACAACTGTGTGCACCCTATTATTAATGTAGATGTGTATTTCAGTAATAAACTTAAGTAGGGGAGTTTTAAGTTACCAGCATTTATATCAAAATAGTGATCCCATGTCTGCAAAACTAACATTTTAAATGAAATATTGATAGCTAATCGATATCAAATCGAGTTGAATCGAATCGAAACCATAAAAATAACAATTGAATCGAATTGCCAAATTGGTCACAATACCCAGCCCTAATTCACATCCTAATGAATAAACAACCAAGAGTTTAAATATTCCCTTCTATCTCCTCCTCTCTGACTCTCTCTTTCCACCCATCCCCCCTCCCCACTGTCACCCTAACACTCAAAAAACACACACCCACTTACCACGCACACACATAAGTGCAGAGCAGAGAGGGATCAGATTTGTTTTTTAATTTTCATTAATTCATAGATCTTTGTATAATTATGAAATGAACGTTGTCTGATCAGAATGACTAGTAGTCTGTATGAAAAAAGTTTCATAGACTTTGGATGCTGCACTTTAAAGATATAATAAAATTACGGCTATCTTTTTTTACTCCGATTTCAATCAATCACCACATCAACACCGTTCAAGATATCCTAAATCTGCTCGCAATTTAGAATCTTCAGAATGTTGGCATCATGTCAAAAAAGTTTGGTGTGAATTGGTTGGTTTTCCCGAGAGAAGTATATAAAATTCCACAGCCTGATTTTTCCAAATATCCACATTCAAATCAAAATAGCCGACTTCCTGTCGATCGTAGCTAATGGGTGTAAATTAGAAATGTTTCTGGCTTGATGAGATCAATATATGTACCGAGTTTGGTGACTGTAGGACAAACTAAACCCCCAACTTTTGTCAAAAGGTGGCGCTATGGAGTGCCTGCTCCACGCCCATTTATGGGCTTTTATCAGTGTCTAAATATCATTAATACAGATGTGTGTGTGAAGTTTCATGAAATTCTGATTATTTTAAGTGGCTCCAAAACACAAAAAGCTGAAGTTAAAGTTTGACACGTTGCCATGGCAACATGATAAAAGTTATCGATAATGCAATTCACAGATTCTCATTGGCCGTGTTTCAACATTATTGAGATGAAGTTTGAAGCAAATTGAGTAAAATTAAAAGGTTGATTTAAAAGCATTTAGAAAACGTTGCGCTTTGTGCTGCCAGTTGGTGGCGCTATAACTTTGACTCCTAATAGTCACATCTCTGTGATCGGCATCATAAGATGAACAAACTGCTGAAGTTTGGTCAAAATCAGACAAAGTGTGTTAAAGTTATTAGACACTTCCTGTTTCTCATTTCTCGCCATAACTTTGTCGCCCCGCCACGGCCAAACCGTTCGAAATATCAAAAATCCCCTGGCAATTTTGCGTCCCCAATGTCTTGAGATCATGCTGACCGAGTTTGGTGGCCATCGGTGGAAAGGTCTAGGAGGAGTATTTCAAATTCCATTGCATGCGCTTTTTAGACATCCCTGAATAGCTGACTTCCTGTTTGGTGAAGCACGGACTGTGAGCACGGAAGTTGTTCGGCCGGATGAGGTCTATATGTGTATGAATTTTGGTGACTGTAGATCAATTGGTGTGCGCTCCAGAGTCCCTCAAAATTCGCAATTTTTAACGCTGTGCCACGCCCCCCCCAGGTGACCCCCCCATGTCAAAGTCTGTCCGGCCCTGATGGCCGCAGGTTCCAATGTGTGTGCAAATTTTCAAGAGTTTTCGTGTATGTTAAGGGCCCCGAAATCCCCAAAAACATTGAAAAAAAAATAATAATAATAATCCTTAGAAAAACAATAGGGCCTTCGCCCTTTTGGGCTCGGGCCCTAATAATAATCCTTAGAAAAACAATAGGGCCTTCGCCCATTCTGGGCTCGGGCCCTAAAAATAAGAACCCTTAGAAGAACAATAGGGCCTTCGCCCTTTTGGGCTCGGGCCCTAATTAAAGCTGCGAGCAGCGTTGAACGGGCCCTCGCACCCGGGCTCACCGCCGACCGGTGGCTTCAGGAAAACAGCAAACGGTGGGCAGTATGCTTTTAATACAGTAATTATAGAAAAAATATGTCATAAGTCATTTAAATGTGCCAAACTTGCCGCTGCCAGCTGGTGGCGCTATGCCTATAACTGATTATTGGCATGTAGATGTGTTCAGGCCAGCACTATTATCAAACATATGAAGTTTGGTGCAGATTGACCTTGGTATGTTTGAGTTAGTGAAATATATGAGATATCCTGCTGCCAACAGGTGGGGCTATGATAATATCTGAATATTGGTCTTTAGGTGTCTTCAGGCCAGGACTCTTACCAAACCTGTGAATTTTGTGGCAGATCAGACATTTTCAGGCTAAGTTATAACCACTTCTATGTCTATGCAGAAACATCAAACTTTGTCAGGCCACCACGGACATGCCCTTTAATGAAAACTCAAGATCTTCACAATTTAACATCTCTAAGGCCTCAAGATCAGACTGACAAAATATAATGTTGATTTAATTAAATGCAATCAATGCAAGGACTTCAGATAGATGCCAACTGTGAACCAGTATGCTACAAATTCCCTATTTTCTGATGATGATAAGAACATGTAATTCATGATGATAGCAAAATGTTATTATTGCTTCCTTTACATCCACCACTTCTGCTTAAATGTCATTGTTACCTATCTGAACAATTTTTATATAATATATTTTTGTATAAAATCAATTTTTGTCATAACTAAGAATCAATAAGGAAGACGGTGCCCAGTTGACACATGCATTCACAGTAACCATCTGCTAGTTTGGATTTTAAGTTTACAGAATTGAAAGGGTTACACTTTAAAATCAACACACAGACACATACACACAAAATATAAAATGTTGCCATCCAGTTTCATTTGTTAAAATTAACTATATCAGTTAACATGACCAATAAATAAATAGCATTTATTAATGTTAATTAATATTAAGCTAAAAAAAAGTATTCATATAAAGTTTATGTACTGTGAATTAACATGAACATGAACACAGTTCATGTGGGTGTACAGCAATACACAATAAAGTGCTCTATAAACGCTTTCTTTCAAAATATCTTTAAAAATCAAGTTGAGTATTTTAACGGGGTGATATATATATATATAAAAGATCTTAAAATGATGGTTTTCAGATGTTTTGAAGAGATAACAGTAACGTTTGTTTTGTTGTCAAAGTTTGTATTAATTTTTTATTATTATTATTTTATATTCAATAAATAACACTATGTAAATATTGTCTATCAATGAAGATAAATTGATCATGCTAAAAAGTTGTATTTTTTAAAATCTTTTGCTATGTGACTGAATAGGACAAGTTCATGGTACAGTTAAGTAAAAAATAAATAAAAAACAACAACTGCAAAATACGAACAATGAAAGACTTAGTGACCCTTTATATTTTCTCAAAATATCAGACTCTCAAAGATCAGACATATTTATGTAATTACACTACATATGTGCATTTTTTGTTCAAAGATGGTCTGTAGGATGGCTCTCTACTCTGTCACCCTCTCTGCCTCTCACCCCTCCCCCCTGCAATAATGAGCTTCTCTGTGCCTGACTGAACGCACACACATACTGTAGAGACATTCACCAGAGTGACAGCAGGTTTCTGAGTTATTTTTTAATTTTCTTTAATTCATTGAAGCTTGTATAAAATTAATATTTCCAGCACTTGCTCAGAATGATTAGATGTCTGTGTGAAAAAAGTTTTAAAGAGTTTGGATGCTGCACTTTAAAGATATAAAAAATTAGGGTTATGTTTTTTACTACATCTTTAAAAAATCACCACGTCAACACCGTTCAAGATATCCCAAATCCGCTCGCAATTTAACATCTTCAGAATCTTCTCTTCATGTTAAAAAAGTTTGGTGTGAACAGCTGGTTGTTCTTAGGAGTAGTGTGAATTTGTTTACTACCTGATTTTTCAAAAAATCCACCTTCAAATCAAAATAGCCGGCTTTCTGTTGGTCTTAGCTAATGAGTTTGATTTAGAAAGTTGTCCAGATTGATGAGAACAATATATGTACAGAGTTTGGTGACTGTAGGAAAAACTAACCCCCCAACTTTTGTCAAAAGATGGCGCTATAGAGTGCCTGCTCCACGCCCATTTATGACCTTTTGCCAGTGTCTAACTATCATTAATATTGATGTGTGTGTTGAGTTTCATGAAATTCTAAGCATGTTATCTGCCTCGAAAAGACAGGAATGTAATTTTAAAGTTTGACACGTTGCCATGGCAACAGCATTTGATTTATCATCGACCCCTTTACATATTCTTATCGGCCGTGTTTTGACATGATTTTGATGAAGTTTAAAGAAAATCGAGTAAAATTAAGAGGCTGATTTCAAAGCATTTTGAAAATGACACGTTTCCTGCTGCCAGTTGGTGGCGCTATAACTTTGACTCATAATAGTCACATTTATGGAATCGGCATCATACAAGGAACAAACTGGTGAAGTTTCATCAGAATCAGGCAATGTGTGCAACAGTTATTAGACACTTCCTGTTTCTCATTTCTCGCCATAACTTTGTCGCCTTGCCACGGCCAAACCGTTCGAGATATCAAAAATCTCCTCGCAATTTAGCGTCCCCAATGTCTTGAGATCATGCTGACCGAGTTTGGTGACAATCCCATGGAATTCCTGGGAGGAGTACGTTAAATTCCAGAGCATGCGCTTTGTAAACAGCCCTAAATATCTCACTTCCTGTTGCGTGGAGCCCATGACATAGAGTACAAAAGTTGTTCAGCTCGATGAGTTCTATATGTGTACCGAGTTTCATATGAGTACGTGCAAGTATGTGTGCGCAGTACATCAAGTTTTCAAACTGTGTTCCAGGGGGCGCTGTAGAGGCCCTGAACCACGCCGGGGTCCCAGCCTCTGTGGCGTCCGGACGACGGCAGATTCCGACGTGTGTGCAAATTTTCAAGAGTTTTTGAGTATGTTAAGGCCCCCAAAAGTGCCCCAACGGTTGAAAAAAAATAAAAATAAAAAAAAAAAAAAAACAAATTAAAGCTGCGAGCAGCGATGAACGGGCCCTCGCACCCGGGCTCACCGCCGACCGGTGGCTTCAGGAAATCAGCAAACGGTGGGCAGTATGCTTTTAATACAGTAAATATAGAAAAAATCTGTCATAAGTCATTTAAATGTGCCAAA
>NW_027394512.1:0-23592 GCF_049309525.1 Garra rufa | reverse complement strand
CTTTTAGACAGACAGAGCAGCTTTTTGTTTCGTTTTACGGGCGTCCCAAGGGACTGGCCGCGTTGAAACAGAGCTTATCCAGATGGATAGTTGATGCTATTGCGTTGGCATATGCTTCCAAGGGCATGCAGTGCCCGCTAGGTGTCAGAGCACATTCCACGAGGGGCGTGGCCTCATCGTGGGCTTGGTCGAGTGGGATTGCCTTGCAAGATATTTGTACGGCGGCGGGCTGGGCCTCTCCGTCTACATTTATAAGGTTTTACAACCTGGAGGTTCCCGCCTTACAGGCCAGATTGCTGTCAGTCTAGATGTTCAGTGTTGTCTGACCTGATGTTATCAGCTCGGAATGCTGCGTCTACTGAGCACAGCTCTAGGGTCGACAGTGAAAGTAATAGCACAAGATGTGTCTGGGCAAACTGTGTGAAGACCCTTATTTTTACGTCAGCTCAGGCCGTAACCCCGCCCTGTATGTACGTTTACTTAGCGTCTGAGTGACGCTGCACTATGTGGAAGAGTGCGGCGTTGCCCCTCCCTCTTCCCCGGACTCCCTGTGAGTTCTATAGGTGATTATGAACTGTATGAACCCCGGGCTTTCGCCCTTGGGTCTTTGGTGTCAGATCTCAGCATGCATGGCATTTTACACTGGGTCCCCTAGCGTAAGATACTTACGCAGTACGAGAGACCTCTCGTAAGAGAACGTACTCGGTTACTAACGTAATCTCTGTTCTCTCTAGAGAGGGAACGAGTACTGCGTATCTTGCCGTGCATGCGCACGCTCTGGTTGCTTCGATGATGAAAAATCAGATAATAGCTGCCTACGAGCGGTCTTTATAGGTCTAGACCACGCCCTTTTAGGCGGGAAGCTACGAAAAGGGCGCGAAGCGACGCAAAGGGTGCGAAATGCCCCCATTGGATCTGGCGTCGCGTCAGGCCTCGCTCTAATAGGCTGCTGCAGTTGCCGCAGAGCAGCCAATAGGCGCGCAAGCTGTTTCGCCTATGTCTGTATGCTGCTGCAACGCGCTTTACATTATTTCAAAATTAAGGATAATTTTTGGCTTCAATATCTCGCAGAAAAGGATTTTCCCCTAGCGTAAGATACTTACGCAGTACGAGAGACCTCTCGTAAGAGAACATACCTGTAGTATTGCGAGAACCACTGACAGTTCACATGACATGGGGGTAGGGGGAATCTTAATTCAAACGAGAACTTTGATATTTCCCATGGTTTGTTTTTTTTTGTGGGAGGAGAAAACATAATAATAATTTACGGGGTAGGTGCAAAGCTATAAAAGCTTGCACAGAAGCTTTCTAATCTATTTCTCTTTGTGCTCTGTGGGCTCTCACAATTGAAAATGGCCTCTAAGCAAAGGTTTTCTGTCAGTGAGATTTTGTCACAGGTGTTTGACAGTGAAAGTGGGGGGTGTATTTCAGAGTGTTGTTAAGTAGTCAATTACCTGACACTAATCTTTTAGCATAAAAAAAAAAAAAAAAAAACATTCTGGAGGTTTTATATTGCTGGGGTCAAATTGACCCCAGTGGAAAAAAGGTGTTAGCGGATTTTAGGGTAACAGGAGGGTTAAAGGTAGAGCAGTGGGCAAATAAATGGGCTTTTAAACTATCGATAACTAAAACGCATGTTATTTGCTTTTCTAGAAGACATAAGGAAATAACGCTTAAGCTATATGGCCAAACTCTTGAGCAAGTCAAAGTTGTTAGATTTCTTGGAACACTTCTAGATGAAAAGTTAACCTGGAAACAGCATATAGAGAAAATAAAAGGAAAAACCAAGAAAGTTAGCAAACTTTTGAGATGTTTAGTTGGAAAAGATGTTTAGTTGGAAACTAGAACATCAATGCTAAATATTTATCAGGCTGTTATGAGAGCCTCGTTTGACTATGGGTGTGTAGCTTATATGTCGGCTGCAGACAGTCACCTTAAGAAGTTGGATGTGGAACAGGCACAAGCACTAAGAACATGCAGTGGAGCCTTTTAAGACGTCCCCAATAGTGGCATTACAAGTAGAAAACGGAGATATGTGCATAAGCAGACATAAACTTATGTTAACCTGTTGGTTAAATCTAAAAGGGCATAATAATTTTCAGCCTACCAAAATTGTATTACAGGAGTTTTGGGAGCACAGTAAATATAATGTTAGAAGCTTTGGATGGATAGGAGATATAAAAGCAGAGAATGAGGGACTGTGTAATCAGCAATACAGCTTAACAGTTTGTTTTTCAGATACCCCCCCTTGGTATCTGAAAATCCAGGATGACAATAACAGACTTAAACATTCAACATCAAATAAGGGATAATTCTTTACAGATATCAAAAGGTGTTTAATACGGTGGCCTAGAGAGCTCAACGCGCTGCAACTTAACAAAAAAACACATGCAAACAGAAAAAAACGACAACAAATTAAGAAAACTAATGATATTTACAGATGGCTCTAAAGATCCAGAGACAGGACTTACAGGAACGGCAATATATATATTCCTCAGTATGAATTAGCTACCATGAAAAGAACTACAGATAACTTATCAGTGTATGGAGTAGAACTTGTGGGAGTTCTAACAGCTCTAAATGGGATACAGTGAAATAATGTGAATGATGGCGTAACTGCAACAGACAGCTGGTCAGCTCTTTTAAGTATTAAAACTATGAAATCATGCAGGCTTGATATTATTAATGAAATTCATCAAGTCAGTTTTTGTTTGCACGAGAAGGGCTTGAATGTTGGTTTTGTTTGGGTTCCTGCACATGTAGAAGTTGAGGAGAATGAAACTGTTGATAAAATGGCTAAATTATCATTAAAAAGACAAACTGTGGATTTAAATGTCCCTTTAAGTAAAGCTGATGGAAAGAGTATTATTAAATCTAAAATTATGGGAAAATGGCAACAATACTGGGATCTAAATGATGCAGGTCATATATAATATCCAGGGAAAAGTTGGTGAAGGCAGAATAAGGGGCATAAACTGAAAGGAAGAGGTTCTTCTCACCCATCTTAGATTAGGACATAATGGACTGAATCAGACACTGCACATGATCTGGAGCTCCAGCTCCTCCCATATGGCTCTGCAGCGAGCACCCTCTACGTTCGTCAGCCAGTCAGATTCAAGCATTCAACGGCCCTGTAGTATAAACTATGATGAACATCTCCATGTATGATATTTAAGTGCATATAACCGATTTCACGGCGTGTTTTAAGCCAGTTTTATAAATGATTTGTATGAGGGACGTGATGTAAGAACCTACTGTGTAGTAACTTTTTTTTTTTTTTCCCAAAACCTGTCAAAATAACCTCTAACACTATACCATCACCCAACACATACGTAATGAAAACTCTTTAGACGAGAACATGGGTGGCTCTTAAAAGAGCCTTTGGGGTAGCCCAAGTCAGATCCTTCTTTACTTAGAGCTGGTGTATTTGGTCACTGCCTTTGTGCCCTCAGACACGGCGTGTTTGGCCAGTTCACCGGGCAGCAGCAGACGCACAGCGGTCTGGATCTCTCTAGATGTGATGGTGGAGCGCTTGTTGTAATGAGCGAGACGAGATGATTCACCGGCGATGCGCTCGAAGATGTCGTTGACGAAAGAGTTCATGATTCCCATCGCTTTAGAGGAGATACCAGTATCAGGATGAACCTGCTTCAACACTTTGTAGACGTAGATAGCATAGCTCTCCTTCCTGGACCTCTTGCGCTTCTTTCCTCCTTTGCCGGCGGTCTTGGTGACGGCCTTCTTTGAGCCCTTTTTGGGAGCAGACTTCGCTGGTTCAGGCATGTTGACTAACAGAAAACAACCCAATAACGGTTTGGAAGCATGTACTGGCTATTTATTGAAAGCTCATGCTAATTTAAAAGGGCTGGGTTTCCTCTCCCTGATTGTGTGTTTTTGCGGAATGCATGAAAGAAACACATTTCATTGGTTAGAAATGGGTGGCTACACAGACACATCCGCCAATCACAGGCTTCTAAATTTGAATGTTCCCTGTCGCCTCCCCCACACGCATCTTTTTCTGACTTTCCCGCTCAAAATGTCTGATAATAGAAATCATGAAAAAAGAGAAAACTTTTTTTGTTTTACACCGTAGTTGTGCATATTAAATTATTCAGGCAACACAGATTTAAGCAAATATTAGAAATCAGTTAATACACCAATGTAAATTAAAACAAAACGGTTAAGACTTAGATTAAGACATTTGGACGTCTTTTATAAACATGGTTTTGAAAGAAAAAAAAAATATTACTGGTGTGTGTATCTTAAAAGGTACAGACATTTTAAAATACCTCAGTGCACGTTTCTTTCAGTTAAAACAGTTTAGACCTGCATTTTAGTCTGAGACTACGTTTACCCCTTCTCCGTGAAACCGAGTTGTATCACAGTATGCTTAAACTACTTTCATTTTAGAATTAAAATCTTCAAGAACTCAGATCACGTTCGTGTGTGTGAAACGATTAAGTTACTAAACAACTCAAACATCATAAAATTTACTCTCTCGTGAAAGTGTGGGCGGCTCTTAAAAGAGCCTTTGGGTTTGTATGATCGTACAGATGTGTTTAACCTCCGAAGCCGTACAGAGTGCGTCCCTGTCGTTTCAGAGCATACACGACATCCATGGCGGTGACGGTCTTTCTCTTGGCGTGTTCAGTGTAGGTAACGGCATCGCGGATCACGTTCTCCAGGAACACCTTCAGCACACCGCGGGTCTCCTCGTAGATCAGACCAGAGATACGCTTGACACCGCCACGGCGAGCGAGACGACGGATGGCAGGTTTGGTGATTCCCTGGATGTTATCACGTAAAACTTTACGGTGACGCTTAGCGCCTCCTTTCCCGAGTCCTTTACCGCCTTTACCTCTTCCAGACATGATTGCAGATCCTCACGTTTCAATGTTATAGAACAAAACTTGTGAACACTGATGTTGTGCGAGAAGAGCTTTACAGCAGCCTACAGGACCTAATTGAAACACACAAAGGCGGAGCTATACTACATCATACGATACACGTCATTCATTCCAGTACAGAGAACCTTGGGAGATCACATGATGATAAAGGGCTAGTTCTCTATGTTAAGACAGTGTCTTAAGAACTGGGGCCAGTTGCATAAAAGGTTTAGACAGACTTAAAAGTTAGTCATTCATTTTTTTTCTTTAAGACTGGTCAGTGTTGCCAGACGTACGATAATTATCGTATTTGTACCATAATTTTGACCTCTGTACGATGTACGATCAATAATACCACAATGTACGATAATTTCAGAATTTTGTGACACCATGGTCGTTTTAATTATAGAGCTTCTTTTCTCAAAGATCTAGCTGTGTGGATCCTACGTCTACCTGCATGATTGTGAGGAGACGTGAACGTGGCGTTACGCATGTCTTTCATCCGTTCTTACATCTTCTCAACCAATCATCGTGGAGAATGGCTCTCTCTCAGGAGCACAAGTTAACGTTCCCGTCGCACTTAGGTCAGTTGTTTCAAAACTGAGGTTGTTAGTTTAACAATAAAGTATAGAAAATGAGTGCTGAAAAGGATAAATAGTTGTAACATCTAGATTAATAGCTTCATTTTGAACGTTTGACTCGGGTAAGATAGTTTAGCATGAGTGCTGAAAAGGATAAATAGCTGTAACATCTAGATAAATATCTTTATTTTGAACGTTTGACTCAAATACGATAATTTTCTCCCAAATACGATAATTTTGAGCTTCTGGTACGATACTTGGACATTTCCAATCTGGCAACACTGAGACTGGTCAAATTTTTTAAAATTTGGTTACATAAAAACTTAGATTAGTCTAAGTTGGATCCAAAATATAAGACTGATTACTTACTTAGTTATCTGCTAGCTGGTCAAACGAGTTCTTAAGACACTGTCTTAACATAGAGACTAAGTTTATGCAACTGGCCCCTGGTTTAAACAACTAGTAGCCAAGGGGGTAATCAGTCTTACCTTCTGGATTCAACTTAGACTAATCAACATTTCCATGTAAATTAAAATTTATGACCAGTCTGACCAGAAAAAAAAAAAAGATGACTAGTCTAAACCTATTATGCAACTGGCCTCAATACAGTATGTTTTGTGTTGTACAGGTCTGACCGTTCATTAACATTTCAACTGTACACCCAAGCTTTCCAAATAGACATCAGTGTGCACTGCCTGCTCAGTCTTCTCAAATGCTTTGAAACATATTATTGCTAATATGTTATTATTATATAACACATAATGCTTTATTGTAAATATAAGAACGAGAATTAGGGGTTAAAAGGAAGTTATATTAAATAATTTTAATATATAAAAGTCATGATATAATAATAGGGCCATGTATCAACTTTTTTTTTTGTGAATCGACCACAAAGTGGCACTAAAAATTCTAAATAAATGTAATTTGTTTGGATATTGGATATGAAGCTAAGTGTCAAGTATTCCTACAATAAATTCATATTTATTAATTTGTTTATTTGGATTAAAATTCTGACCACAATAACAAAATATTTAAATCAAATAAACCACTGATATAGCAATTTATGAAAGTTTAAAGTCGTTTTTTTCATGAATCAAATGGACTGTAGCACTAAACAATCACATTTAGTATGGTTATTAAATTTATAATATATTACTATTAAAAACAATAAAATAAATAATAAAATCTTATTAAAAAATACATGTTGTTAAATTATAATTAAAACTATTTAATGAGATGTAAAATACCATTATGTCATATTATTATGTTGTATTTTTAAATGGAGGATATAGTTACATGTCATGTATTTAAATTAATTATTCAATTAATTATTTTTGAAAGTTAAACGCATAAAACATAAATATAAAAAATAAAAAACAACAATAATGCAATAAAAAACAGTATTTTATTAAAAAAGTTGAAATCAGTGAAATTAATTTAATAAGAGGTATAAAATGTAATTAAATGCTATATAAAGACCGTTCTGTTTGTCTTTAGTTCATAATACAGATACTGCATTTTCAGCCCAATTATAATGAAAAGGATCCATTTGAACAGTAAATAATAGTTAATTTTAAATAAAATGTGCAGGGTTTAGAGTTTGTCACTAGAGTGCACTGTTGTTTGTAAATGTACGTTCATGGCAAGTAATTCAAATACTTTTCCCAAATGATTATTATTATTATTAATGATAATTTATTAATTTTTAATAACATATTAAGTCATTTTAAGTTAGTGCATTCGTTCTCAAGTTTAAATGATTTAACAAAGATTTGCCACAAACTGAACGCCAAGACGCTTTCCTGTGTCACGCTGGCAAACTGAAACACGCTTTGTGATTGGTTAACGCGTCATCGAGATCAGCTCTGATTGGTCGATCTCATTTCAGTTTATTCATCAGTTTGTGCTGCGGACGATAAGTTGTCTGAAATGTTTCTGCGTTCGCTGACAAACTCCAGTAAATGTCCTGTTTACCACTTTACCACCCTGTATATAATTGTATGAGGTAAGCTTATCCCACTTCCTCTTTCAAGACAGCGTTATGGTTAAATCTTCAGTGTTATTGTTCTCGTTTTAGAGCTGTTAGCAATAGCAAGTCTCAGATAGTGACAGAAGATGAGCCCTAATATTAGCACTCACGTTGTGATTGTTCATATTCTGCATAGTCGATAAGTGTGTGTGCACACATAACCACAACTAATCAGATAGCACACGTGATCAATCGTTTAACTCATGCATTTTTGGTTTTATTGGGTTATGCATATGGCTAGTTAGCTTCGCTTGCTATTTCCATGGTCAGTCATGAAATACATGTTTTGTCACGCGTGGTGTTATATACAAATTTGATCTAAATCAGCGTCAGACTCAAATTAGGATTTAAAACTGAACCTGCCATAAACATGTCATGTAAATAAATATGTACTTGTGTCTGTTAAACATAGGGGCTTGTTTGAAGGTAGTGTCTTTGAGTCTCATCATGTTATTTTCCTCCGTGAATTCTGTTTAGTTTTATAAAATGCTACCGATATTATCTATGCTCTGTATTTTAGCGTGTATAGGTGTTTATAGTGAATGCAATGTTTATGATTGAACGATATGAACAAAGCTGCTCTAATGGTCGTATTGATTTGCATGGAGGCACGTGATTATGTTATGAACTGAAACGTCACGTTTCCCTGATGTTTTCCGTTTTTATTTGCTGAATTATTTCGCTGTTTAATTGCAATTACAAAATTAAATTGAGCAAGAAACCTGTTATATAAAGGTTTCGAGTAAATAAACAAGCAAGCAAGTTAAAAATGGACATGCACTTCCGGAACACTGTTTAAGTTGGCTTGAGAAAATCAAAATAACTTAATATTCTGAGAGAAACGTTTATTAACAACTAGAATCTAAAATCATATTGCAATATATTTAATACTTCTTGAGTTATAGGCATGCAAACTTTGGAAAACGAAGGTATAGCACTCAGACTGGTATGTTCAATGCAGTTGTCTCGACAGAAAGAAATTAGATACATTTCCAGTTTTAACATTATTTGCATTAAAAATAAAAAATGCCAAAAGCAAAGTTTGTTAAGACCCAGTATCTAAAAGGGCATTGAAATATCTTTAATACTTATTGAGTTATAGGCATGCAAACTTTGGAAAAAGAAAATTTATGGCATTCAGACTGCTATGTTCAATGCAGTAATAAGATACATTTCCAGTTTTAACATTATTTGTTCCTCAGACATTCCTCTTTAAAATAAAAGTATCAGACAAGTATCGGACAAGTATCAGATTATTATTGTTTTTTTTTGTTTTTGTTTTTTAACTGACCCACATTTGTTTTGTTTTTACCACTGAAAATGTGTACATTTTAACGATTTACTCCTGTAGCCATATTGAAGTTCCAGTATCTGTGAAACCAAATCTCATAGGGCATTAAAAATAAAAATGTCAAAAGCAAAGTTTGTTAAGACCCAATATCTAAAAGGGCATTGAAATATCTTTAATACTTCTTGAGTTATAGGCATGCAAACTTTGGAAAAAGAAAATTTATGGCATTCAGACTGGTATGTTCAATGCAG
This sequence comes from Garra rufa, assembly GCF_049309525.1. Classification (NCBI taxonomy): domain Eukaryota; kingdom Metazoa; phylum Chordata; class Actinopteri; order Cypriniformes; family Cyprinidae; genus Garra; species Garra rufa. Next base: position 14,554 of record NW_027394512.1, on the reverse strand, counting down.
TAATAAGATACATTTCCAGTTTTAACATTATTTGTTCTTCAGACATTACTCTTTAAAATAAAAGTATCAGACAAGTATCGGACAAGTATCAGATTTTTTTTTTTTTTAAACTGCCCCACATTTGGGTTTTGACCACTGAAAATCTGTACATTTTAACGATTTACTCCAGGAGCCATATTGAAGTTCTAGTATCTCTGGAACCGAATCTCATAGAGTATTAAAAATAATGATGTGAAAAGGAAAGTTTGTTAAGACCCAATATCTAAAAGGGCATTAAAATATCTTTAATACTTCTTGAGTTGCAGGCATGCAAACTTTGGAGAAAAACTTGAAAAAGTGCTGTTCCCCCATTTTTGAATGGTCACCATTGCCACATTATGTAACAAAGATTGCTGAAGTCAACAGATTTTACTAATAGAACTACCAATCTCTGTGTAAAAATAACATTATAATGCTGCCATCTTTCTAAAGTAATTTTTACCCCCCTGTAATTTGACTCTGAATCTTAGGTGAAAATTGCCATTTTGACCCCCCTCTACAAAATAGTGGATTACTCAGTAATTATTCTTCCATAACATTTAATATTTTGGCTTTCATTGATATGCATGTATATCTTTCTTGAGAATAGATATTAGCAGATTCAAAAGTTTGAGCTGGGGCCTCTGGTTGAGTTAACACGGAATGACCCATGACTCATTTAATGTCATGGCAGTTACCCATTTTGGTTGTCCTTTTAAAGGAAATGAATGGTTATGCTTAAATCTTTTTCAATGGACAAGGGCCACAACACCAGGCCACAAGTTCATTGTGAAGTCATTTTATTTGGGTATAGGTGTATCCCATTGCCAGTGTATTGAACATCTGACTCAGTTTAATGACAACCGGAAAGCGCAGTCAACTGAACTCCCTGTAAAGATCACAAAAGTGTGGTTCCCCCACAGCCCGGTTTGTTATGGCCTGGAGGAGCAGATCACATGGCAAATTTCACATTCTTCAGGGTTTCAGCGGATCGTCATCTGGGAAATCTTCCCATGATTTCCAGAATGAGGGGTGGAGGCCTGACTCTGGAATATTATCAGCCTTTTGGCCTTGACCTCCCAGAGCAACCATGTGATCCTTTCATCTTCGCCCGGACACCCTGAGCCTCCTCATCTTCATGGCTCTCCTCTTGCTTATCCGTCATTTGAAGGGTTTGAAGATTAAATTGTTCATGGTGTCGCAAACTCTCTTTAACCACCATAAATATGTGAGTACGACTTTGGCAGACTTTGTGTTTTTACCTATTATTTAAACTTAAAGTTTAGAGTTCTAGCCTAATAATGCTCTCCTTGATCTTGATGCTTTTGGGAAACAGTGTGTCTCAGACAAGTTCTTAACAGGTTTTGTGATATTAAGTCTACAGTTTGGTCAGAACGCACAACCAAAAAGACACATTTTAAGGAAGTGAGCAGAATAGACTGTGTATTTATTTCCCACTCAGAACATAGTGGGGAATTCCTGCTGTGAGATACTGAACCAAGATAGCTCAGAAATACAGATGTGGGCGGAAATGTCTTTTTGAAATGAAGAATAATTTCAAACTGAGGTAGAAACATGTGCCTTGGCTTTAAATGTTAATGTCTTCTTTCTTATCGTCAGTTTGAATGAAGTTTATTGTAGAGTGCTTGGCCTCTCTATGGTCTCTTTGCCTCTGTTTACATGGATACAGTCGTGTTTACTGTACGTTGGAGTGCTTTGAAGTTAATCTCATTTTCAGGATGTCCTATTAAGTTCAGCTGAATTTCATCTGATTGGGCAGAGAGTGAAAGAAGAGGAAGAGAGCCTTTTTTGTCTCTCTGTTTGTAGAGAAATGTAAGTAGTTATTACCTGTGTAAAGTGGTGCTTTTCTGAAAAACTTGACGGCACAATGTTGGTGTTGTCATTTTTTTTTTTTTTTTGAAGTGTACAGTAAGGCTATGCAGTTTATTGAAAGTATTGAAATATCGCAAATACACATATCGCAATATGCATATCGCTACAGCTCGCAATATTTGGGGTCATGAACAAAAGACAAAGAGAAAATCACTCACTGCTCTTGCCTAAATAACTTTTGTAGCTTAAATAAGAATGAGTGCATATTGAATTCATAGAGGAGACTAAGCAGTGTTTTACTTTTCCTTTTTATTGTTCAGTTCCTACACTGATGTTAAAAAGATTACACTAATGTTAAAATTATATTTTAGATGTAATGCTAGAGTAAAACACTACTGTTCACTTTCAGAAGTCGTTGTAGGGGTGCTTTCTTCTTACAAAAGTGAAACATGTATGCTCGATATATTAGAATCAGAATCTGAATGAGCTTTTCACCAAGTGTGCGCAAACACAAGGAATGCGTTGTGGTTTTACATTGGCTGTCATGTTTGCTTTACAGTGCAATAAAAAAAGAGATTAGTAAAACACTTTTTATTTGTTGTTGTTTTAAGACGCCTCTTCTGCTCACTAAGCCCGAATTTATTTGATCTAAAGTACAGCAAAAACAGTATAATGTTGAAATATTTTACTATTTAAAATAACTGCTTTCTATATGAATATATTTTAAAATGTAATTTATTCCTGTGATTTTTGTAGCTGATTTTTTAGCATCATTATTCCAGTCACATGACCCTTCAGAAAACATTTTAATATTCTGATTTGCTGCTAAAAAAAAATTATTATTATTATTATTATTATTATTATTGTTGTTGTTGTTGTTGTTGTTGTTATTATTGTTGGTGTTATTATTGTTACTGTTGTTGTTGTTGTTGTTGTTGTTGTTGTTATAGTGATTTTTTTTTGCAGGTTTCTTTGAGAAATAGAAAGTTCAGAAGAACATTTTTTTGTTGTTGTTTTGTATCTGAAAATGAAAATATTTTGTAACATTATAAATGTATTTAGCATCACTTTTGATCAATTTAAGCATCCTTGCTAAATAAAAGTAATTTATTTCTCTAAATAAATACATACATACTGACTCCAAGCTTTTGAATTGTATAGTGTATAATGTTACAAAAGCTATTCATTTCAGCAGATCTTTGATTCTTTTTATTCTGCAAAGAATTCTGAAAAAAAATACTTAACTGTTTTAAATGTTGATGATGATAATAATAATAATAATAATAATAATATGTTTCTTGAACAGCATATTAGAAGAATTTCTGAAGGATCATGTGACACTGAAGACTAATCAGCTTTGATTAACAGAAATAAATTACATTTTAAAATATATTCAAATAGAAAGCAGTTATTTTAATAACTAATAAAAATGCAGGCTTGAGCAGAAGAGAAATATAAAAAAAAAAAAACTTACTGTTGACTAGTAGTGTAAAAAGTTGCAATTACTTTGTTTTGTTCTTCAGCTATAAAGTTCAATTCTGAGGGAAAATTACTATTTCCTTACAATTTCAAGTGTATATCTCACAATTCTGACCAATTTTGACTTTATTTCTCCTAGTTGTATTTTTTTTTAAATTATTATTATTACAGAATTGGAAGATATAACTCGGTCAGAACTGCAAATTTGTATCTCACAATTCTAAATAATAATAATAATAATAAGTCATAATTGTTAGATATAAACTAGCAATTCCTATTAATGAAGTCAGAATTGTGAGGGGATTTTTTTTTTTTTAATTGTTGGCAAAAACAGGCTTCCTTATAATAGTCATGTTTAATTTGGCAAATACTACTTAATATTTAATAAAGGTTATAACAGCAAAAATAAAACAGCTTTGCAAAGTTCAAAATACAATCAGGAGAGAAAACATAAGCCGGGCAAAAATGGTTAGTAATGCTAATCCACTTTGGTTCAACCCCCACATCCTTTGACATGTCTAAAATTCCTTTTCGCCATATTTTCAGGTCTTTCTTTCTCCTCATGTGTTCCTTTTTGTCCTCTTCTGTCTCTCTAAGGAACTGGAGTGTGGGACACATATGGCTGTGTATGATGAAAACCTCCTGAAGAACCCTTTTTACCAGGCCCTGGAAAAACACAGACCGGATCTGTGCAGCAGGGTGGCAGAACTCCATGGCATTGTGAGTCTCTCACTTCCACATTTGTCGTCTTGGTATTTTTATGTGGTGTATGTTTTAAAAGCAATGCTGTTGAAACTCCTACTCACTTACAGCTTCCTAACTGAGCAAAAGTGAATGTTGTTTGTTTGTTGATGACTAAAACGATAAACAGATTTATTTTTGGAACATAATTAGTCATGTATTCATTCATGTGACTGTGGTCAGAAAGAGGTTCTGTGTGTATTAAGTCAAAGTCAACTTTATTGTCAATTCTGCTAAATGTACCGGACATACAGAGAGTTGAAATTGCGTTACTCTCAGACCCTAGGTGCATACACGTAACATTAAATACAAAAGGTAGAAATTTAAAAATACAAATAAAGTAAGGGCACATGGCACAGTGCAAACCGGACAGAGTAGTGCAAATGCAAAAAGAATAAGGTGCAAAAGGAGCTTATAAGTGTAATAAAGTAATAGTTATAACAGTGTGTGTGTGTGTGTGTGTATGTGTGTGTGTGTGTGTGTGTGTGTGTGTGTGTGTGTGCGTGTGTGTGTACCTGGTATTCATCACGTTATGGGGACCAAATGTCCCCACAAGGATAGGAATACCAGTAGATTTTGACCTTGTGGGGACATCTCTTAGGTCCCCATGAGGAAACAGGCTTATATCATGCACAATGAGTTTTTTTGAGTAAGTAAAAGTGTGCACAATCTCCTGTGAGGGCTAGGTTTAGGTGTAGGGTAGGTGTAGGGCGATAGAAAGTACGGTTTGTACAGTATTAAAACCATTACGCCTATGGAATGTCCCCATAAAACATGTAAACCCAACGTGTGTGTGTGTGTGTGTGTGTGTGTGTGTGTGTGTGTGTGTGTGTGTGTGTGTGTGTGTGTGTGTGTGTGTGTGTGTGTGTGTGTGTGTGTGGCAGTTCAGGAAGTTTGTGGGGCAGAAGGGACAGGGGGCAGAGCCGGTAAAGAGTTGAGCTTCCTGACAGCCTGATGGATGAAGCTGTCCTTCAGTCTGCTGGTCTTGGCCTGGAGACTCCGCAGTCTCCTCCCTGATGGCAGTAGGCTGAAGAAGCTTTGCATAGGGTGGGATGGATCTGCTGCAATGCAGAGGGCTTTTTTGGTGAGACGGGTGCTATAGCTGTCCTGGAGGGAGGGGAGAGGGACACCAATGATCCTCTCAGCTGCTCTGACTATGCGTTGGAGGGTTTTTTGGCAGGATGCATTGCAGGCTCCAAACCACACAGTGATGCAGCTCGACAGGATGCTCTCGATGGTTCCTCGGTAGAATGTGTACATGATGGGGGCTGGTGCTTTTGCTCTTCTCAGTTTGCGGAGGAAGTAGAGACGCTGCTGTGATTTCTTAGCCAGTGCAGTGGTGTTGTTTGTCCAGGAGAGATCCTCAGTGATTTGCACACCCAGGAACTTGGTGCTGCTCACTCTCTCCACAGACGCACCGTTGATGGTCAGAGGAGCATGCTGAGTGTGCACTCTCCTGAAGTCAACAACAATCTCCTTCGTTTTTTCCACATTCAGAGAGAGGTTGCTGTCTCCGCACCACGTGGCCAGGCGGCTCATCTCACTTCTGTAGTTCGTCTCATCCCTGTTGCTAATGAGACCCACCACAGTCGTGTCGTCCGCAAACTTGATGAAGAGGTTGGAGCTGTGTGACGGAGTGCAGTCGTGGGTCAGCAGAGTGAAGAGGAGGGGCTCAGCACACATCCCTGAGGTGCCCCCGTGTTAAGAATGATGGTGCTGGATGTGTTACTGCCGACCTGTACTGCTTGTGGTCTTCCAGTGAGGAAATCCAACAGCCAGTTACACAGTGAGGTGTTGAGCCCCAGCTGGACCAGTTTTTGAGAGAGCTGTTGTGGTATAATAGTGTTAAATGCTGAACTAAAGTCAATGAACAGCATTCGTACATATTAGTCTTTTTTGTCCAGATGTGTGAGTGCTGAGTGGAGTGCAGTGGAGATGGCGTCATCGGTCGAGCGGTTGGGCCGATACGCAAACTGGAAGGGGTCCAGGGAGGAGGGTAGGACAGTTTTAATATGCTGCATGACTAGCCGTTCAAAGCACTTCATGAGGATGTGCAACTGGACGGTAGTCGTTAAAGCAGGAGGGAGGTGACTTTTTTGGCACCGGAATGATCGTGGTTGCTTTGAGACAGGTGGGGACGACAGCCTGGGAGAGTGAGATGTTAAAGATGTCTGTGAAGACATCAGTGAGTTCCACTGCACAGTCTCGAAGTACACGACCAGGAATGTTGTCAGGACCCGGAGCTTTGCGTACGTTGATCCTGCTGAGGGATCTCCTCACACTGTCCGGGGACAGAGTCATCACCTGGTCACCAGGAGGGGGTGGGGTCTTTTGTGCAGTGGTGCTGTTTTGCACTTCAAAGCCATCAAAGAAGTTGTTTAGCTTGTTCAGCAGGGAGATGGAGCTGTCACAGGTCTGTGACAGATGACTCTGTAGTGCATGGAGCCAATCAGACATGAAATAACTAGTTATATTCCTTAAATGACTTCTCCCCCATGATTAACACCTATGTGCTATGAGCCAGACCTTTGTTCACTATCCAACTCATCCCCCCACCATCAAGATAAGACTCTTACAGAAATGCAGATACACTTTCCTTATTCAGACATACAGTCCCACATACAGTTATATAGAAATGTACACATATCAATGTGTTACCTTTTCTTATATCGTTGTTTCTGTTATGTATGTCGGCCTCAAACATTAATCCGCAATAGGTGAATCATTGTGCATGCTAAGACTCACGTTTAGAATCACTCAGTCAACCGAGAAGATTCATAGATCATGTTTGGTGTCTATGAGCAGCATTTATTATTCCCTAAATGTTAATGTTTGTGGCATCTTAATAACTCCTTGCTTTATATGTATTATTGAACTTTTGAAAGTTTTGTGGCCAAACAACCAATCAGCTTCCACATGCGAAACCCCATTGTGAGAGACAAAGACTTTCAATCTTCCCTCCAAAACTCAGATCAACCGGATTGGTCAAGGTCCAACTGTGGGCGTGAACGACCTACAGGTTTATAAACCTTGCCTCATCTCTCTCTTGCTCTTGCCTTCGGGACACAAAGACACGTCACCCGCACCTCCCCCCAGATCCATGGGGGGGGGGGGTCTCACCTAGCGGAGGAGATGATGAGGCCTGCAATACTGGAAAGGACTTTCTGAACTGAACACAAACGGAACAATGCACAACAACAACAAGCTTGCAAGTATCCGTCCTTTCTACAAACGTAGATAGCTGCGTTTAAGGCGTTTTATAAAAGAAACGATTTCAGGATGTTCAGAACCGTTTCATTCCTGTCCCTTTGCAAACTCACTTTCTGTCTCTCTCTCTCTCTCTTACTCTCTCTCTCTCTCTCTCTCCCTCTCTTACTCTCTCTCTCTCTCGCGCGTTCTCTGTCTATTTGTGTTTTATGTACGTTTGTCTATGTGCGATCGTTTGTAAGTAGAATAGTTTAATAAACAACCATATATTCACATATAATGATTCTCTGTGCTGAATGCTTACATTACAAAGTCACTTAAACTGTTTCGATCTCATATTGCTACCTTAAGCCCTATTCTGTTCAATTGTTTTAACTCCGTTCTGGTTAGTAGAAATGCGTTGCCGTGACGACGGGCCAACGTCAGAGTAATGGATATCACTGGACAAAGAAACCAGTCGATATCATTATTACTGTTACTGATCAGAAACTGGAAATTGCGTATATTTAATGACGATTATTATACACGATTTCCTGTGAGTTAAACTACTTTCCCTGACTGAAATGTATGTTTTAAATAACTCATTTCATCCTATTCATTGGTCGTAAGACCTGGTGGAGTTTGCAGTGTATATGTGATGAGAGAAACAGTCTCATGCATATACACACATATATTGATCATCTTAAATTCTTTGAGCTAACCAAAATTCTCTACATTAATTGGCGTTAGAATGCGGGGCAGTTTTAAACCATGTGATGTGAGCAGCTCAGGAATAATTTGTGTGTCTGCATGCTTGTGTATTCAAACTCGGCTCACGACTCGCGTCTCTTTTGTTTGTGTGTGTGTGTGTTAGAACGGTGTGGCCAAGCCCACCTTTAACACCTTCACAGATGTTTGAGCCTCTCGCACAGAGAGACTAAACCGCTGTTGAAGATGTAACTTAACTGCAGTTTATATATTGACCCTATAAAACGAAGAAATCTTTTATAGAGCGTCCTAAAGCCACCCTAAATTGAGCGAAGAAAACCTCTATTTTTGCGTGAAGAAGCTGATTGAGCGATGTTCCTCTTTCACCTTACAATGGCCATATCTTTATATTTTGAGTGTAGATAGGTTAGCCATTGATGTGCACTCCAATGCTAATCAGCTATCTTGCTCCTTTGGGTTAAAACCTCAGTTTAGCTAACTGATTAGGTTGACCCCGTTTGCTCGTCGAATAGATTTAATATAGTAAACAACTTCGCGTTATTACTGTACAAATCTTGATCGAGTGTTATTTATTCGTTTTGTGCAAAGCACACACAAGTCTTGTGTCAGCAGGCTGACTCAAGATCAAGGTGCACGCATCGTAACTAAGCAACCTTTTAATAGTGTAAGCATCCTATTAAGTTAAAGTTTGCAAAACATGTACCTGTGTTCAGTAAAACGGACACAAGAAATATACACCCGCGATAACGCATCGCCATGGTAACTGCGCTTAGATGCGCGTTCAAATCCACACAAGGTGGAATCTGAAATCCCGCATAAAAGGTATTTCCTTCTATTAAAAGATAGAAGTCTGTCTAAAACCTCTTCCAATACCTATGCCTGATTTCATATTATTTTTATTTTATTTTATTTTATTTTATTTTATTTTATTTTTTTCCTTTGAGCAACAACGCTTATAGATAGTCCCAGTCAGTGTTGGGTGTAACGCGTTACTAAGTAACGCGTTACTGTAATTAAAATACTTTTCCACTGAAAAAGTAGAGTAACTGATTACTGTTCATTTTTAAGTATTTTAATTACAGTTACGTTTAATGTACTTGCGTTACACTGAAAAATAATTAAACTCGCTGAATATCATTATTTAATTTGATTAATTAATCTTCTAAATGTGAAAGTAAACTCTGCCGCTTTAAAATCGTTGAAGTGCAGGTGCACGTGATTTCGCGCAAGTTTGCTGCATACTCCTATGGTATTCTTAAAGGGGATGTTGGACTCGGCTGAAGCGAGTGGCTGTTTTGCGAAATGGAAATATGCCCATTACTTCAGTTTTCTGAAACAAGCAGACAAGAACATTACAGTAATATGTAAGCTATGTCCTGGGGAGAAAAAACTATCGGCCGCTGCGCTGTCAATAGCACGAGTACTCAAGCACCTGACACGGCAGCATAGACGAACACTTCTGTGTGATCCTTCATATTCGACGGATAAAACTGCGGCAACTCCTGCTAAACAGGCAAAACTTGATTTTACTTCGGTAGCGCAGAAAAGTGTCTGAATGAGAAAGGTTACAGTTCACTTTGTGGAAACACATGACATGATTACAAAAATGGTCAAATGTTTTAAATATTAAAATATTGGATAGTATTATAAAAGCTCCTTGAAATTCTAAATAACATTTTAGATTTGTTTAAATAAAGTAAAACATTTATTGAACTCATTGTTTTAAATTAAGTTTCACGTTTACAGGTTGATACATGTCATGTTTAACTTTTCTTAAGTTTCTTAAGAATAATATATATTTTTTGTTATTCTGGAATTGTGTTTCTTACCGAAAGAAGGTTACATTTCTTACAAAAAAGTTTATTATTATAGAATGTTTTCATAGAATGTAATATAGATTATTAAAAAAGCTAAAATGCTAAACTATTTAATGTTTGACTCATGTTTTATTTAATTATCTATTATTTAAAGAGTTTAATTTCTATTTTTTGTCCACTCAGGGTTTATAGGGATTTTAAGAAGTATTTAGTTAAATTACTTATTGAGTATTTAAGTTACTTTTTAGACACAGTAATTAGATAAGTATTTTAAATACAACATTGATGAAGTAATTAGTAATTAGTAATTAATTACTTTTTTAAAGTAACTTACCCAACACTGGTCCCAGTCAGTCTCTCCCTTCTCTTTTCCTTTTGATGTTACATTATTAATTATTGTTATTTAAACCATAATGATAATTAACATAATGTATGTTTTTTTTTTTTTGTGTGTGTGATTTAATTTTAATTATTTCACCGCCTTAGATTCAACTCTCCCTTTAGCAATTATAATTGTATTTGCTCATTTTAAATTTTTGATTAAACAGTCTTGATTTAAATTTAAACTTTGACCAAATCGATCAAGTTGCACTCTCTCTACCCCGGGTAATTCGGCCCATCCCAGGGGGGCCTTTCTCTCTTTTGCTCTCTCAGCTCTGCCATTCCCCAGGTGTGACGACTCCATAGCGCCCCCACACGGTGGGCCCCGTCACTGACCTCAGGGCTGGCAGTCAGCTCACTTTCTCTCTTTTGCTTTAACCCTTTATACCTCTCTTTCTGATGGATTTTGTTCTTATTTTTCTCCCTATTAGAGACTGAACCTGTCTGAACATCAGTGAAATCTTTTGGTAACTACACCGATGAACTGAATAGCTCTAAAGTTAATCGCTCATCATTAAGTTTACTCATAGGTTCCTGTGTTTACCCACACAAACTATCTGACCCCTTTCTTTACAGCTAGGCTAATAAGCGTTTAGTTTGCGTCACCATCTGATGACATCAGTTAAGTGCGCAACACATAGCAACATTTTAGCTCATTAGTTCTGTACGGACTTGCATTGGCTCGTTGTGCTTTGTCTCTCCCTCTCTATTTGTGTCAACATGTCACCATCCAGTCTCGCCATCCAGTCCAGACAAGGCAAAGATGCCATCCTGCCCTGGGTCTAGTGACTACAGCCCCTGAGCGGAGAACAGCCGGACGACCACGCACACAGGCGAATGGATCACGATCCAGTCAAGAGCTACGGCTGCAGAGTACCAATCGACTCATCTACAGCCCGGACCATCAGTGACCACGCCCTCAACAAGATCGTCTGACTAAAGCCGCAGCGGAGGAAGCTTCACCCACGACGGAACCAGGACAGCGCGCAGAACCGCCTAGACCATCTGGATGTTCAGAGATAGCGGATGAAGAGGACAAGGACCTACACGAGGAGAGAGGAGAAAAGCTTCAAGACACGCCTGCAACACCCCCACAGACTGAGCGCAGAGAGCAGTCAGGGCTCTAGAGTGCGACCAATTTGGTCGCATGTGCGACCTAATTTCTCAATGGTGCGACTAAAAAAAATCAAAGGTTGCACCGGTGCGACCAGCCGTTCGAGGGGGAAAAAAACGAAACTCCGTCACTCTTAAAGTCTCCCTGTTGCTCAACAACAGACACACATTAGACCCATATCGTGGTCTAAACCAATCAGAGATAAAGGACGGATCCCGCCCCCCCTCTGATTGTCCGTGGTCCAGATATTCCTGTACGTGTGTGTACTTTTGAAAATGCATGTGATGCAGTCAGGTTGTCTCTACATTGTCAAGCGTTTACAATGCCTCCTCCGCAAAAACACGGACTGGATCGCGGACTCCATTCATAAAAACCGAATTTACTATGGCGCGGAATGACACGTAATACGTTGATTTCTGGAATGATAAATCAAAAGTTGGTCTGTCACTTAATTCAAATAGCGATATGGACTAGTGTCTATGAAAACTGAAAGGCAAAAAGACCGTTTAAAATGAATCCTGCATGTTCCGTTTGCCTCTATGTATTAATGGTGGAGACGTGTATTTTTTTTTAACTCCACGCGTATATGCTACTGAAGCACGCGTGATGCTCCCGCTAATTTTTGGCATTTGCATCTCACATGAACAGATAAACTCAATCTCCAAACCTGCTGTGTCACTTTTGCCGTTTCATTTGAGAAAGCATCATATCATACTGTTCACAGATACTTCATGGCAACCTGTCAAAATAAGAGTACGGTTTAACATGAAACTGAACAATATTAGTCCTGTATTACTTTTGTACAGTATAATGTAGGTGTTTATATATTCCTATTTATAAATCATATGTTTGCCAAAAATTAAAAAGGTTTATTTTTCATTTGATTAAAAATAAATACATGTTTATGCTTTCATTTGATTATGAGAAAAATTAAAACAAGAATTTCGAAAAATAAAAATAAAATAAAAAAACAATTTTAGAGCCCTATTGTTCAAAACGTTAAAATAGAGAGTTTTGGACTTATTTTTTCACTGAAATGTTTTCGTTATGACACAAAGTAGGGTAAAGTACTGGGGGAAAAATATGCTTCAAATAAAGAACTTTATATTGACCAGATTGTTAGTTAATCATTTACAAGTCAATATTGCCTATATGGACAGGGATTAAAAAATAAATAAAATAAAAAAGTTAAAAAAAAGTGAACTTGTAAAACTGCGGTGTTGAATGTGATGCGGTTGAAAATTTGGGTGCACCTAACTTTTGTGCTGGTGCACCTAAGAAAAAAAGTTAGGCGCACCAGTGCAACCAGTGCAAAAAGTTAGTCTAGAGCCCTGGCAGTACAGGAGAACACTCCTAAACAGCGGAAGCTCTCTTTACAATGAACCCAGCACACCTTAAAGAACTCAAATTCTTGCAGATAACAATATGAACAAACAGGAGAGCTCAACACAAAATCTCTCCCGGGCCTAACAGCCCACCGTTCACACCTCACACGCCAGCAAGCTGGCCGGGAATCTGACAGCTGTCACCACAAAACGCTGTCTTCCTAACACTGCAGTAGGCTACAACACACGCCTGTCTGCAAAACATTGACTTTTAAGCAAGAACATTTGCCCAGTGTGACCACGAGACAGATCTGCTTAGCTCCACCTCCAGCTAACAGGACCCCAGCCATTTGTCCCAGCAGTCAAAACTGTCAAAACTGAATACAGCAGCTAAGAACACGACTGCTACGACCAGCATCTGAGCCTACGTGAGACAACGCGACAGGCACCAAGGGAAGATGGCATCAACGCCAGAAAATCTTTCCCCTCAGATATCCACATCACACTGTGAGTCACCACCCAAATGCTACAGCCTTCTTCCGTACAGCGATTGCTCGATCCAGCGGACTCTACAGACCGCCGGAAAACAGCCAAGCACCAGAAGGCAATAAAGATTAGCAAAGTGATTGTCCAGCTGCCCCATGCCAAGGGGGGACGTCTGACTGACCAAGGTGAACAAACATACAGTGGTGTATGGGAGCTGAACACGCAGCGACATCACTGTGTGGGAGTGATCTGAGATCAGTGCAGGCCAACACTGAGGACACCTGTGCTCTGAACTTAACCTGGAATAGACAATGCAAAACCTGCTACGTCCTGTTTCTCACAGCCCTACGATACTCCCTCAACTGCGAGAAAGCCTTGCTAGATAAGATTACTCCCAGATGTTTACACTCTGGCGAACGAACTACCTGCATTCACCAAAAGGGGTCACTGTTCGGCTCAAAACACAGTGTGGCTAAAACCCTAATGCTGCACACACATTCAATGGAATACGTGAAGCAGTGCCTACTCTAGAAGCCACACCCCCTTTCTGTAAAGTAATCTTTTGCAGTGTACATACCATTCAGGTATTTCAAATACTTCAAACAATTCCGTCATGAAGAGCCTAAAGGAAAATGGCCACTCAGAAATGGTGCCAAGCTGCTCTCCACATATGACGATGATGCAGAACTAATGTCATGTACAAGGCTCTCAGCAGAGCCCAGCACCCAGATATGACAACAGCTGCGCTGCACAAGCCATCCAGCGATGTGCCAAGCACACCAGAAGACAAAGGGAATCACAGAGACCTGCCACCACTGTGTGATGTTTATAACTGTCAATGCCTGCAGACCAAGGATCCCACGCACACAAACCCATGTGCTCATAGACCCAAGAGCGAGGCAAGACACGCCCAGAGCAGGTACCTAGTGGAAAACGACAAGCCTGTCCCACTGCAACACCTTAAGCCGGGCCACCTGACATCACAGCACGAGTGACGGCAATCGGATCAACCCTTGTGTCACAGCAAGTCGCAAGAACTCCCTCTGAAAATTACTAACCTGCATAGACTCAAAGTAGGCTAAGCTCAGTTTCAAACAACACCACTCAGTTTGAAACAGACGAGCATTAACAACTGTTCCAGACAAGCAGTGCCATCACAATAAGAACATTTACATGCTATTCGTGGAAAAACAGTGAAAGGCCCAGAAAAAAACTGAGGGATTTTGTGGCTGCCTAAGGTTTTCAACAACAAAAAACCCACCCACCCAACCCAAGCATCGCTTCTAAGCCACAAGCAAACCCCTCACGCTGCTACGCCGACTGCATCAAACCCATGCACACTGGCTCCACCTACAAAATAGCTCTGCTAAAGCAGCCTCCACTGCTCCCAAGCAATGCTGACACTTTGCACTGTCCGACCACACTAAGGCACTAAGCCGAAAACA
>NW_027394511.1:0-23604 GCF_049309525.1 Garra rufa | reverse complement strand
CAGTTGTCATCTTGGTGATGTGTTTGGGGTCGTTATCATGTTGGAAAACTGTTGTTCGGCCTAGTTTCTAGAGGGAAGGCATCATGTTCTGCTTCAGAATGTACAGTACATAATGGAATCCATGTTTCCCTCAATGAACTGCAGTTTCCCAGAACCAGCAGCACTCATGCAGCCCCAGACCATGATGCTTGACTGTAAGCAAGACACAATTTACTTGGTACTCCTCACCAGGGCATCGCCACACATGCTGGACACCATCTGAGCCAAACAAGTTTATCTTAGTCTCATCAGACTACAGGACATGGCTCTAGTAATTGCTGCTCTTAGTTGTCTTCAGCAAACTGTTTGTGGGCTTTCTTGTGAGCCAGCTTCAGTTGAGGCTTCCTTCTGGGATGATGCCTGTGAAAACCAACTTGTTGCAGTCTGCAACGTATGGTCTGAGCACTGACAAGCTGAACTTTTACTTCTGCAACCTTTAAAGCAATGCTGGCAGCACTCATGCATCAGTTTTTTGAAGCCAGGTTCTGCACCTGACGTTGATCAACCCTCGCGAGGTCTGTTCCGAATGGAACCCATCTTGTAAACCTCTTTATCATCCTGACCACTGTAGTGTAACTCGGTTTCAGGGTGTTGCTGAACCTCTAATAGCCTTGGCCATCTTTGTGGAGAGCTACCATTCTAATTCTCAAATCCTCAGAGAGTTCTTTGCCATGAGATGCCATGTTGAACATCCAGTGGTCAGTATGAGAGAATTGTACTTAAAGCACCTAATTTTAACTGCTCTAATACAAAATATACAGCTTTGTATGGTCCTGTCAAGCAGACAAAGACATAAACATGATGAATAGGGCACGTGGCTTTGCATGGGTAAACAACATACTGCTGTTATCACTTAGGCTGTACTCACTTTTATTGCCAGCTATTTTGACAATAATGGCTGTATGTTGAGTTATTTTCAGAGGACAGTAAATTTGTACTGCTATACAAGCTGCACATTGACTACTCTAAAATATCAATTCAAGTTTCATTTCTGTAGTATTGTCCCTTAGATATACTAAAATGGTTGCTGAAATGAGATGGGTGTACTCAGTTTTGTGAGATACTGTATGTATTTGTGGCCAAAATGTGTTGCAAACTTCACTTCTTCTCTAACTGTTTTAAATGAAGTTTCATTTTCATGAAAGGGTGCACATTTTTAGCTATGCTGTGGATCTCGTGTCAGATGTTTAAATCCATATTTATTATTATTATAAATTATAGATTATTATTATTAATATTATTTCTGAAGGCATCATTTGCAGAGCTGCAGTCAAAACCAGAGGACTCCAGTGCTGTGGCACACTAACATTACACGTTCCCTTAGACAGACATGTAGACGTGTCAAATGGAAATGGTAAAAGGACAGACTGCATGCAGGCTTCCTATGAAATATTAAGAAACTCTTTTAACATGCTCCAGAAAGCTTCAGAGTTACAACATGTAAATACTTTGAACTCGCTGTAACTGTAGCAGTAGATGTTCCTTACATTTATAATATGTGCATTTTTATTTGTTTGTGCCCATCTCTGGAAGAAGGCTTGCCGTCTTTTGGCAAGATGTCCCTTTTGTTTATGTCACATGAAGGATCTGTTTAAACCTCACTTTAATTTAACTGAAATAAAAAAGAGACCTTATAACCATCTCATTGGAAACATTTGGTGATTAGAGGTTGCCTTTGGTCAGTTAAGTCTGAACTGTTCCAATATCTTAAAATATATCAGTGCCTTTGTTTTGTCTCAAGATGCACATCAGTAATGTTTTTTTTCTTAGGCACATTTATAAAAAAAAAAAAAAAAATACTTAAATGTTAATTGAACTATGGCCTAATCCTGGCTGTCTGTCTCATCACCTTTTGTCTTTGTTTATTTGTTGTCATGGTTATTCATTTGCTTTAGTCATTAAGTTCAGGTGTTTGTGTCTAATTAATTATCATGTGTATATTAGTTCAGTCCCGTTTGTATTTGGTTGCCTGGTGTTGTCATTGTTAGCTTTGTGTTTAGACTTATTGCCTTGTGGATTGTTAAAGACTGCTACCTTTATTCATCTTAGCCATGTGTGTAACTCCTCACAACATGTTGTGACAGTAATCTTTGCAAACAGTTTTATAGATTTTATTCCATCGCCGTTCCAGAGTCCAGTAAGCTATGCTGCCTATGAAACAGCAATTTCTTAAATGACTTTCCAGTAAATCACCTGGGTACGTTTTTGTGATGTGTGTTTACCTCATACCACTCTTTATGCGCAACAAAGGCAAATGAGTTCAAAAGATAGACGTTTTCTGTCTTTTAACTTGAAATGTACCACAACAAATGAACTGTCATTTTTGTTTTGTCATGTGTTTGCATTGGTTTTTGTAGACTAGGGCAGCACAAAGGAGTTTTTGCTGTAATGGTTTTATCTAGCAAGAATTGATTACTGTGTGTATCATGAGGATGAAAGGTTTGCTGTGTAAAGATTTACTGCAATAATGTGCGTGTGATTTGGGTGTGGTTTTACCTTTAGGTCCTGTCTCAGTGACCTTGACATTGTACATTCTTCAAATTTTGGTGTTGTTATTTTGATTAACAAAACTTTATGTTTGGCAATACATGCTATTTATGCTAAGTGAAAATACTGTATTAAATAGGCCTACTGTTGCAGATATTCACGCCTCACTTTTGCAAAACATTATAAAAAAGCAAAAATAATATGTTGAGTATGAATTATTACAGTTATTAAATGGATGATGCCTTATTGGGACAATAACCACCAACAAGGTGTGCTATTAGCACTTAGTGTAAATAGACAGTCCAGTTAGGTTTCAATTTCCAGTGGAGAAAGACACTCCCTGGTTTCAGTATGTCAGAGGAGGTGTATGTAACATGGCCTTGAATGTGTTTATTTCTTCTTTATAGTGAGTGACTCTATTAGGACACAACACTGACTTTGACCCTCCAGACACCACCTTTAAGTGCAATAATACCCATCTATCATTTCACTGGGCACAGCATTGGACACCTGTCACAGTCTGATTGGCTGATGATTTTATGACACCCAAAGAGTATATTAGTTCCAGATTTTTCTCTCTTCTTTCTTAACCAGCAAAGGAGCCAACAATTTATTTTAAACATCAGGAAGACAGCATTTGAATCTAAAATGGAGAACCTCGTAAGAGACATGTATGAAGGAGAAAATCCCAAAGACATGACTGATGCTCAACGCAAAAGGTTTCGCAGAGAAAAGCTAAGTAAAAATCCTGATGTTCTATACAGAATATATAAACGGAATCATCTACATATACTCCAGTTCAATTCTAATTATTACGACGAGTGGGTGCATCGATTAAAATCATACCACGGAATTAACTTTGAACGTCTTACATCGGTTGAGGATGCATTCAGTCTCTGTGCTCCGCCGGATGAATTGAAAAGATTTTGTGATGGTTATCCAAAGATCGTACAAATGATCAAAATGGGCTCTGAAATGTAACTGCTCCTGTTATTGCATTTGGCAAACCTTCCCATCTGCATTTGTTCAGTGATGATTGGCATGGCTGAGGAAGACGATTGGCAGTGCTCATCCACTGACACCTTAACCAACAGACCAAAATAAATGTCAGTGATACAAATGTTGTACATTTCTTTCCTCTAGTCAAAATAAAATTTGAATCAATAATTGACATAGTCTCGGTTTCGGTTATTTTATTATTACTGTGTCATTAGAGGTCTTGTTGTAAAGTGTTATGATTTCATATATTTTTTTTAATGAAATTATATGAAATCATATAAATGGGGGGCAGTAATATACCCCATTTATTAAATGGGGGGTATTACTGCTCTGCTCCTTATGGGGCAGCAACAAGTTGTTAGTTTTTTTATTAGGGCAGACCAGAGCACCATTTGCAGAGACATGCTGAAAACCTTCACGACTGTGATGGGTGACATCAAACCAGGTAAAATAAGCACAACAAGAGTTTTTATTTAAATAATAAAGTATTTTTAACAATATATAATAAAGCATTAACAATAAGAATTCAGGCATGATGTTTGTAATTTTGAAAGAAAAACTTTACTTTAAAAATAAACTTACCTTACCATTGGTAGTGAAGTATTGTGTTGTTATTGTATTGTGTAAGTGTTATTTCCTGATATTTAGTTAATGTTTACTGCATTATATTTAAATGGTGTGTTGCCCTTGTAATGTTTTTACCCTGTGCCCTATCTACAGTACAAACCAGCATTGGGCGTGTTTTATGGACTGGCAACCGGCGATAAACTTACGATGATCCATCATGTGACTTTCTGTTTAACCTGTGTTGTGGTGAGTATCATACATACATTTAGGTTTTAGTATTTGAGAGGGAGATTCCTCCTGAAGAAGTACAACCTGTGTTTAGTTTGAAATCCAAGATGTGAAAAGCAGAAAAAAGACAAATATTGAACAATCTTGTCTCTATGCAGGTTGAATTTTGAAGATAAAGATATGGTGTGGAGCTCTTGACCTTCGTCTGTATTTCACGTCACACGTGTCCCGATATCCCCACCAAACATCCTTCACACACGCACATGTATGGAGTAACACCACGGCAGTAGCCCTATACACACAACGGACCAAGTAACATTTCCTGTGCTTGGTGGAATGCATTATAGTCTTATGGTGTATCAGCTGCAACGACAACGTCATGTTAGTAATGAACTGATATGTCGCGTGTGCTGCTATTGTGTCTTGCCAGAGGAGGATGGGCACCCT
This sequence comes from Garra rufa, assembly GCF_049309525.1. Lineage (NCBI taxonomy): Eukaryota > Metazoa > Chordata > Actinopteri > Cypriniformes > Cyprinidae > Garra > Garra rufa. Next base: position 18,837 of record NW_027394511.1, on the reverse strand, counting down.
CAGTTGAGTCTGGTTCCTCTCAAGGTTTTCCCTCCACTTCCTGAACATCTAATGGAGGGTTTTTTCCTTGCCACTGTTGCCTTTGGCTTGCTCACTGGGGGCTTTGAGGCACAATTTTCTGTTTATCTATTAAAGATCTATTAAATTTAATTTGACCATCATGATGTAGGACACAATCTCTTCATTTCAAGACTTTATGTGGTGCATCTTTTCCATAGTTGTGTTCAAGGGAGTGAAGAGAGGTTAAAAAATTTTGTTTTATTTTTATTGTATTTTTATTAACATTTGCCATTACTGTGGAACAAACTTTGTGATGCATTTTCATGCACTGATTTAAAAAATACAAGACTGTTTAGATCAGACATACCATACATGTTTTAAATTATTCAAACATTGTTTTTATTTTTGTTGAAACTGCTTTCATAAGTATTATATTTTTTTTTTTATTGTATTGTATTGTATTTATAGTTTCCATTTTATATTTACTGTGGAACAAACTTCGTGATGCTTTTTTATACACTGATTTTTAAAATACAAGACTTTAAATCAGTTATGTACATTATGCACATATTTGTTGGATTATTTAAATGGTATATTACAATGATGTTTTGTATGTGTGTAAACAAACAGATCTTTGTATAGATCAGCTATACATGTTTTAATTTATTCAAACATTGTTTTTATTTTTGTTGAAACTGCTTTTATAAGTATTATATTTTTATTTTTTTATCGTTTTGTATTGTATTTATAGTTTCCATTTTATATTTACTGTGGAACAAACTTAAAAAAAAAAATCTGTAATAAATCTCAGATTTGTGAATGCTTTGGACTGGAGATTTAACAGTGGATGATTTTTAATCTGACACTTTTATTTAAAAAAATCGATTAAATGATAATTATAAAATAGCTTTCAAAATTTCAAAGTTAACGTTGACACTCCTTTCTTTATATAAGTGTAAGAATGGATAGATAGAGAGCAAATAGAAAGCAAGCAGATGACAGTGGCTCTAAATATAAGTGGTTTTAATAAATTAAAAGAGCAAAACAAGAAACCACGAAACAGGGAACTCTAATTAGAACCAAGGGAACTTAGAAGGAAAACCACAGGAATGATCCAAAACAGGATATGACACCATGTACACCACATGGGGTATTGAAACACCTGGGAATGACAAAAGGCTAATCAACAACAAAACTACAATTACAACAGGAATTACAACAAAATTCCCAACACATTAACCAGTGCATTTTCTATTTTGGTTGCAGGCACACCACTTGTTTTGTTTCTTTTGTTTGTTTCTGAAACTTCAGCTCTTCCCTATACTGTTTCTAATGAAGTTTCATTTTCAAATAAAGGCAGAAAGGTATGTTGTAGATCTGGTTGCGTCAGATGTCCATCACCATATAATTTATAATTTTTTGAGTTGCATTCAAAACCAAAGGACTGATAAAGCCACTTTAGTGTTAAGATATTTTAATGTCAAATACCAGGCTGAAAACACACAAGTGAACAGGGTGATTTTTGAGACTGGTTAAGTTACTTTAACTTTCTTTCTTCTTTTTACTATATACTGAGATATGCTTCTCTGCCTGCCCAACCCAGAGAATTTATGTGCATATATTGGTAGAATTTTCTTATGTAATAACAGCTGCATGTTCTATTTTCTTAATATTTGTACAAATGTTTAATCTTTAAAAACAGACATTTGTGATCATGAATATAACAGCAGTTTATTTGTTTTGTCTCTTCCACACACAGATCATGTTTACAACCCCTGAGGACCTCAAGATCTATATTTCACTTGACCTGAATTACAGACAAATATTTATTTCTTGTATTTTTTATATTTCTCTAAATCTGTCAGTTATTGTTGAAAGTTAGCTTTTGTATGAACACAAACCTTACACTCTTAAAAATAAAGGTGCTTTAAAAGTTTCTGTCACGAGATGAAAGAGGGAGGTCTGGGTCCAAATGCAGGGTAAGAAGGTTTTTAATGAGAACAACAACTAAACAAACAAAAAGGCCAACATGGCACAAACTGAAACACTAAATAACAAAATCAAAACTGAATCAAAGCCAAGGATCTAGAAAACACAGAATACAAAACAGGACTCGAGACAATGCAGACATGAAGCAGGAGTGAGAAGTGAGAGTTCTTATACAGTAGTCCAGATGGTGAACAGCTGTGAATGAAATCAGTGCTAATGACAAGACAGATGTGAACAATAAGGGGAGTGCAGTGCAAGGGGAACAGCGACCTCAGGAGGCTGAGGGAAGATCCACAGCCCCGATCATGACAGTGTCACGAAATGAGAGATGAGGTCAGGGTCCAATTTGCAGGGAAGGGAATATTTATTGCAACAATAAACAAATGAACAAATAAACAAACAAACAAAAGGCCAACACGGCACAACAGGACACGATAAACAAGAGCGAGACACGAATACAATACCAACAGGAAACAGGAAATAATGCCACCAGACAGAGTGTTGGGAGAGGGGAGACTAATATGGGCTGTGTCCAAATTCAGGGTCTGCATCCTCCTTAGGATCCTTCCTACCCGGTTGAAGGAGGAGGGGTCCTCCGAAGACCGCAAAACCTGGAAGTAGGTGTCTGTGAATTTGGACAGCCTACCCTTCTTTCAGTTCCCTCCCTTACCCGTTGTTTATATCCCGTCGCCTAGCAACCGTGACAGCGCTAAGCAAGAAGGTTATCTGTACTGCACAAAACAAAAGAACTGCTCTTTCGTCCCTAAAAGCGTTAAAAACAGCTTCAATCACTAACAAGAAATTAGCTGTGTGTAAGGGCAGGCCCGTAGCCAGCCTAGCAGAAGGGGGGGTTCTTTTTTTCAAAAAGTGGACCTTTTTCTGTTCCCACCCATTTTGTATTTAATTATGAGGTTCAAATAGCCTACTTCATTTTGGTGACTTCTCATGCACGTTTGTGCTGGATTAGCATGTCTATTGGTATCTTAATAAGCATGATTTTTGATGCACGAAACATATTTACTACAATTGAGGTCAAACTTACCAAGATCATTTACTACCTTATTCAGTAAATATACACAAATACCTAAAGCAATTAATAAATAGCCACAAGAGACACTGTGTAATGCAATAAATGCACAGATCCTTTACACTGACACACTTCCAATTAAGTTTATGTTTGTAAGATTTAAATAAAAAAACTTGGCTTGAGCCAAAACATCAGGGGGTAATGGTGCTGCATGGTTGAGGGCTCACATCATGGTCATGTAGAATTTAGAGAGACAATGGTGGGTGAATGTGTATCCCTCTAGGGGGGTCCGGGGGCATGCCCCCCTGGAGAAAATTGTATACATTTTAAAGGTAAATCCATTCATTTGGTGCATTTTGAGAGTTCAAAAATAAGAGCAACAACTATGTTCAGTGTGCAAATTGAACAAGAATAATAAAAAAGTTGATGACAATTTAAAAAGGGTCCAGAACTGTCTTTAGTCAGAAAGTACCGTGTTCTTCCTTGACCCATGCTACACCACAGCACTGAGTTTTCTGGACCCCTTTCAACCTCTGGGCCCTGTGCAGTGTCCTCCTTTTCAAAACACAAATATCAAGAAAGGAGTTTTATTTATTTATTTAGGCTTACATGGTATCTGCAAAATTATGGCTTTTTGTTTCCTATTTTAAGACCTGCAGAAATAGAATTAATATTGAATGAGCGGGATAAAGCAATGTCAGGTAAAATATTAAACCTCCATCATGATTTACAGCTCAGATAATGTTCATAAAAAACAATAACATCTGTAAAAATTATAACAAGCTCATTTTTGTATGGTGAAGTTTAATTATTCTGACTGTTTGAGTTATTAAAATGAACCCTTGCTAGTAGCATACATTATAACTAGTAAAAACACACACATAGGCCTATAGCACCTCAACACCATGGTATAAAAATGAACTACATATTTTCTATGTATTTGTATAAAGAACAGTTGTCTAAATACATTTAGTATAAATGCACAAATGCTATAGATACTATAATTATATAACATTACTTTACAGTTAATACGTGTCTACATTAATATAATATAATATTGCGCATTTCTGCCACAATACCATGGTGCAGTTAGTGTAAAATAAATAGGCTACATGGTAAATGATTCTGACTGTATCGTCGCGCACAGTGTTTCGCCTGTTTAAGTCGCAAAGTCAGTTGTGTTCTTTACTAAATTCAAGCGCTTCATTGTGGATCTTACAGCGCTGTTTAGTGCTCACTAGTAAACGCGTCTGCTCTAGTGAATTTGCATTTATCTGAGCGGATATTGGTCTGTGTGGCACGCTTTAAATGACTAGCGCATTTATAATGCGATTCTTGTCTTTCCTTGCCCAAATTTATGACATCTTTAATAATTAAAGCTTTTACACTAATTAAGGTATATACTTTGCATGGCTTTAAATGTCGTTATTTAAAAGATCACTTGTTTATAAATAAAAAATTTTTTTTTTAATTATGGACCTTTGGCAATATGGGGTGGTTCGTTCGAACCACCCGAACCCCCCCTGGCTACGGGCCTGAAGGGGATATTCACACAGGCAGTAAGAAAGAAGCTAGTTTACGAAAGTGATGTTTTTAACATATATACATACAAATGTAAAAAAATAAGCTTAACGCTAAAACCAAACGCCTAACTAGACAACCGCTGTAAAAAAAAATATTTTTTGAAATGCCAGTTTTTTTTAAAACTTCCATCATTACTACCGCTTGCTTCGTTCGCCATTATTTGAAAATTCTGGAAGCGCTCTGCCGAAAGGAATTGTGGGATAGGTAGGACGGGAAAGGATCCACCAGACCCATCCTTCAAATTCGGGGAAAAGGAGGACGTATTTGTGGGCCGCATTTGAAGGATCCTATGGATTTGGACAGCCTTCGTCGCGGCGCTGTGACGTAACATCCTTCAAATGAGTCCTTCGAAGGATGTAGACCCTGAATTTGGACACAGCCATAGTGCTAGGTGATAGGAGACAGCTGTGTGATCAGGGAATGACAGGTGTTCGTGATGAGGCATGGAGTGTGGAGGGAAAAAACAGCGACATCTAGTGGAGAAAGGAAAACACCGCAGCCCAAACCCGTGACAGACAGTTTCTTCACAGTGATGCCATAGAAGAACCATTTTTGGGTTTTGGTTTCACAAAGAATAAACATTCAAATCTCTTTCTTACCTTTTTATGATCTGAAGAACATTATTTTGCCTTGTTTTAATTTTGTTAAACAGAAAGGTCCTTTAGATTTTCTTTCTGGAACCATTTAGACAAAAAAAGTAATTTTATGGCATTGTGAAGCACCTTTAATTTTTAAAAGTGTACTAAAGTCTGAATTACAAAAAAATCTAATAGACATTTTCGTTAGGAATGAAGCTGCCATTAAATGATTATAATGTCGGGGGTTTATGTAACCACCTGCAACTAAACTCACAAACACATACACACACTCAACAACATACTACAAAGTAAACTTGCAGAAACTTCATACAGACTTTAAATCCATTAGACAGTGTCCTCTTCTGGACTGAGTTTGTCATGGGTCACAAATTCGGAGTGAAACTTCTTTTAAAGTTAATCTTAAACTAGTTTGTCACACTTCCCTATATGACAACTGGCTCTGGTCTCCTCTGCTTTTTGAGAATTACTGAAGAATCATTAGAAAATGACTTCTGTTAACAACCAAAATATAAATAGTACACTCTTAAAAAGGTGCTTCACGATGCCGTAGAAGAACCTTTTTTGTCTAAATGGTTCCATAAAGATGGTTCCCTGTTTCACAAAAGGTTCTTTGTGGCGATTGAAGGTTCTTCAGATTCAAAAAAGGAAAGAGATGGTTCTTTAAAGAACCTTTGACTAAATGGTCCTTTGTGGAATCAAAACGTTTCTTTTATGGCATCGCTGTTTAAGCACCTTTATTTTTAAGAGTGCAGGCTATATTAAGAGTATAATGACTTACTGAGTAAATGCACAAGTACAGTATACATTATAAATCTCATGGTGACAAATGGAACAAACTCAAGAACACTGATTTCTTAAAACTGATATTAATAGGTTAATATCTAGTATTAAAAAAGCTTTAAAAAATCCATTAACAGATTTTTCTTCTTTATTTTTAGGCATTATATTTCATCACTAAAACTGTGATGTCAGTGAATTTACTATTACTGTGGTGAATGCAGATCAGTGCTACAGGTATTATTGTAAAATACATCAATAGATGGTCTTTATTTCATTGTCTTTATTTAATTTTAAAAAGTATTTCATTATGTATAGGGCTGGCTTTATTATTCATTTAATTATTTTATTTTATTGACAGCAGTGCCAGTGTGTTAGTTGTGCCTGATACTAAGTTATGATAATTTTATTGTTATAAATTGTTAGTTTATCATTATATTTTTTATCAGGGTGTGCACAAGATGTCACGGACGAAAAGATGAGGTAAGGGTCCAAATGCAGGAAAGGTGTTATTTTAATGAAACAAACAAAAGCAAAAGGCCAACACGGCACAACACGACTCCAGAGCACAAACTGAAAACAATGCAACCAGACAGAGTGTAGGGAGAGGGGAGACTATATAGTCCGTGGTAATGGGGAACAGCTGTGGGTGTAAAGTGTATGACGAGTGTGTGCAGTACTGTGAAGGTTTAGCTCTTGTAAATGTATATTTTGTGATATGACATATGACAAATACGGCAAAAAAAAAAAGTATTTATTTATTTGTGTGAATTATATGCACCTGGATTTCTGCTGGTATCATAATTCAGTGTTCTTTGCATATTTCTTTCTAGAATGTTGAATGATGCTATTGTGTACTGAATAAAACAATAAAACATGCATTGTTTATAAAAGCAATTATAAACAAATAATTATATAAATTAATCATCTTTTTTTTTAAACTGCGTATTTGTCTTTGTGTCGTTTAGAAATGACATGAACACAAGGTCAAATCTGATTCATTTTTCCTGTTTCTCTATTTCCTCTAGTTTTCAGTTCCTCTTGAGCCAGTCCTCCTCGCTTCTGCCTTTCTCTCTTCTCTGTTGTCATGTTAACACATCTTTAGTATTTGACTGTAATGTTACTACAGAAGCAGAAGCTGTTTGATTGAGACTTTAAGCTTTGTGCTTTGAGGCAGTGTTACTTTAAAAGTAATTATGTTACTTTTATTGAAAGTATGCGTTACATTACTTTTGCGTTACTTTTTAAATCTAAACAAGGCTTGCTTGTTTGTTTTTAATATAAAAAGTTCTATTTTTGTCAAATTTAAAAGTCTTTTCACACCAAAAGCCTCAGGCTTAGAAAAAAGTAAATTGACGTCTGTACAGTAGACCGCAGAAGAACAAAAGTAAACTCTTCAGCAACAAAAAAAGGAAAACAAATGTTAGATTATCATGAGTAATTGTTGCTTATTAGTATGAATAAATTGGATCATCGAAGGTCGGCTGCAAAGACGTCGGTTAATAAAATGGGATTAAATACATAAAGGATATTTGTATTATTTAACATTTAATTATTGCAGGTTTGCATTGAATTTCCGAGTCTATTCATTTTGAGGAATGCTGTATCTGTTTTTTTAGTGAGTGAGATGAATTAATGCATGTTCACATTTATTCAGATGTTGAGAGCTTTTAATCAATAAATGGGGGAAAGAAGTAACTGGCATTACTTATTTGAAAAAGTTACTCAGATATTTTCTTGACAATTAAAAAGTAATGCGTTACTTTACTAGTTTCATGGATTTTATGTAATATTATTACATAACTTGCATACTAGTAATGCGTTACCCCCTAAAACTGCTTTGAGGTTTGCTAAGCAACTCCTTCTGGAAAACAAACATATGCACTCTTGGCAAATATGCGGTGGGCTGAGCGAGTTCCTGCCTTCGTCACTTTGTCTTGTGCAACTCCAAGAGAATCTCTCACATAAAGCAGATCATATTTCATAAGGGTGGGAAGAAATGGCAGCTGTTAGAGACATGTATGAAGGACTGGATGTTGAAAACATGACTGAAACAGCACAAAAGAGACACAGAGAGACACAGCTGAATGAAAATCCAAATGTTCTCTTCAGAATTTATTGTCAAGACCGTCTGCATGTTCTGCTCTTCAGACCCTCGGATGACGGCTGGTGGATAAATACACTTAAGGATAATTATAACGTAATCTCTGCTCAGTGGACTTTCAAACATGCTGTTAACCAACCAACTCGACACGTGATGAATCTCTCTGGCAATCGAGGTGAGCTGCAAAGATTCTGTGATGAGTTTCCACACAATCTGCAGATGTGTAATGCCCAAGTCCATGAAACTGAAAATCTGAGAGCAAGAATAGAAGAGCTGGAAGAAACAATAGAAGATCTGGAAGGAAGAATACAAGATCTCAGATTAGAAAACAGAAGACTGAGACAACAACACATCAGAGATTGGCTGCAAGGTGCAAGTTACAACTATTCAATACCATCACATTTACGAGCAAATGTTGTAGAAATGGTTCCAAATGTCATAAATGAATCATATCAGACAAATGTGAGTGTCTGTTTGATTCAGTTGTTAAATATTAAACTCTCTTTAAAAGTCATGCTAACTGCCCGGAATGAAATATTGGTCTTGAATATACGAAATGAAGCAAACTGTGACACTGTGTTTGTTTTTTTCTTTCATTTCATCTGTTTTGTGTTGCGGTTTGTTCTAGAGATCTTTACGAAATCATGAAAATTTAGCTGAATAACATTTCAGATGTTATATCATACCTTCAAGAAGACCATTACAAGAGATACACTAAACATATATGAATATACACTATTTGAGTGAAATAGTGGTAATTCATCATCTAATAACAGCTGTTCTGTTTCTGTTCTATAATAATAGACATATGAGTGTGTGAATATACAGTAATTGAAGTTTATTTCTTTCGTCTCTTCCAGAACAAATTTTTCCTCAAGAAAGAAAGACATCAAGATCTGCGTCTTTTTAGACCAGCGGATATTTCAATATATCACCGTGTATTCTACCTTACTCAGTGCTGTTATGTTTACATGCACAACTTTTGTTTCAATCGAACTGAATTCATTGATTAATGAATCTGTATGTAGTGTTTACATGAACGCTATTGAAAGTATTCGGGTTGTTGATGTGCGCGTTCTGTGCGTCATACGTCATTAAGCTATTGTGCGTCATTGCACATGCGCAGTGCTTTCAGTTTCGGTTTTCAAATCGTGTTTACATGCACTCTCAAACAATCCACCCTTACAATGCGATCGAAATTTCATTCAGCTCGAGCTCAGTCGGATCGATTAAGGTGTTTACATTTAGGCTTTTCAGTCGGATTGAGCCATTAATCTGATTACTAATTGATTATTTGAATGCATGTAACGTAGCCAGTATGTGTTTCATTCAAGCCAATTTCTATATAAACCTTACAGTAAACCTTAAAGGGGTCATCGGATGCAAAACTAACTTTTACATGTTGTCTGAACATTAATGTGTGTTGGTAGATTGTGTACACAACCACCCTACAATGATAAAAATCCACCCAGTAGTATTTTTTAATCTTTAAAAGTAATATTCCCTTTTTAAAATCAGGTCATTCTCAGCTCCTTGTGGGTGTGACGACACACAACAGAGGTCACTCCCACAATAGTTGATTGACATGAGCGTTACCTTAGCCCCGCCCTCACCAAGCTGAAACAGACTTTGATTGCCATTGTGTGACTCAGATGCAGACAAGAATGTCTCTGATTGAGCGATTGAGGTGTTCTGTTGTTGGATGTAATAATGAACACAGCAGTCGTCATTTACTGAAGACGCATTTCCTTTTTTAAAAGGAAAGCGCCGATCTCGATCAACATATGCCTCTGCGAATCGTTCCTGATTCAGCTTCACCCACAGCAGAAGTGAGTATGAAGGTTTTTTATGCATCTTTGTGAATGACCTTTCTTAATAATGTGCTTGTTGGCAAGTTTTACGGCTAAATGTGGCTAAAGTAAACATTACGTCTCATAATCCCAGAGAGGGGCTGGGCGACCAGAGCTCGTTTGCATATAAAGGGACCATGTCTTAAAATGAGCTGATTTTGACAAGGTAAAAGGCTGTTTTTTTACACTACTATTGAGAATTTTTAACCAAAGTATAGTATAGACTTTTCATGAACACCCTAAAGAAGCATATGAACTTGTGGAAAATGGGCATCCGATGACCCCTTTAAAATCTTGACTACAATAAATATCTAACAGACCTACCCTTGGACAACTATCCCTAGTCTATTTTGTAGTTGTGCTTATATTGTGTATATATGCTTACATATAAGTTTCTTATGTAATACTTTTTTTTTTTAAAGTGATGCAATCTATGTCAACAAAACCTTTACTGTGTGTTTTACATGCTGAATTTGTACATTTGCCCAAGGTTTCAGAGAAGCAATATATGAATTAATATGCATTTCTCCATTTTACATCTCTAAACTATATAGACAGAGCATCATAATCTGAAAACCACACTCACTGTGAAGCTTCCTCCTTGTCATTTCTGACTTATAATGTGAGTAAGAAATCTAAAAAAAAAATCTTTACAATGAAAATGCTTTACAGTGTGTGAACAAAATGTTTTTTGGATATTGATATTGCTACATACCCATTTCAATGTTATGCTTTAATAAAAAAAGCTTGCACTTGCAATACTTGCTTTGTTATGATGAATAAGTAACAGTTGTGAAAGTTAGGTGCCTGAATTTGATGCTATATAGTCAATCATTAAGCTTAACAAGATGGCATAGAGTGGAGAAGAAAGCATGTTGCAACATCAAACAGAGATGTTACAAAGACTATACAGTGAAGAAAAGGAAGAACGCTAGATGCAGACAGCAGCATAAGCGACAGAGGAAAGACATCTGTCATGAGATGTTGATATGTAACTGGACCTCCTCAAAAAGATGTATAAAATAGGTCTGAGGAGTAAACCACTCTACTCTCCAGTGTGAAGGACACCTGATACCCTATCAAAGAGCGCTTAACAGTATCTCCAGTATTGCTGTTTAGAGTTTGTTTTTAGAACTTGTAGCTTAGCTGATTTTTATTTTTGCATTAAAGGAGACGTTCACTTCCAGAACAAAAATTTACAGATAGTTTACTCAAAATAATTTGCTGTACCATATTTTCCAGACCTGCAACTCACGTTTTTTATCTTCCGAAATGTGCTATGATTTATAATCCAACGTGACTTAATGCCTAATGCCAAAAAAAGCAAAATGTAAACTGTCACGGGATGAATAAGGGAGGTCTGGGTCCAAATGCAGGTGAGTAGTATTTTAATTAAATAATAACAAACTAAACAAACAAAAGGCCAACACGGCACAAACGTGATAAACAAAAACACAAAATAAACAAAACAGGGAACACAATCTAAGGCCAGGATCTCAGGAACACAGCAGACAGACAGGACAAAAGACAATGCAGCCATGAAACAGGAGTGAAAAGTGAGAGTTCTTATAGTCCAGATGATTGTGAACAGATGTGAGTGTAATCAGTGCTAATGACAAGACAGATGTGAACGATCAGGGGAGTGCAGTGCAAGGGGAACAGCGACCTCAGGTGGCTGAGGGAACCCACAGTCCAGAGTCATGACAGTAAACACTTAAAAGCTGGCATTTAAAGGTTTCTATAAATATATTTCTCCTGTTTGTGTGACGAGCAGGCATCACTGAGTTCCCCTTCATTTCAAGAAGAGGTTCAGAGAGACTGAGACGGCAAATGAATTTAGTTTGTGTTCTTTATTTTACAAAAGTACAACGTTTCATGGTTATTTTGAAGGTACACAATTAAAAAATAGACCGTTTTGAATAATGTCTTGTTCTTATCTGACGGATATCATATTTTTCAGCTGAAACTTGACATTGCAGCCTCTTCATCATCAAAGTAAATGAGACAACTAAACATACAAAAGGTATTTGGTGACTCAATGTAACTTGTCTGTTGTACAATATGTAGGTTTATATGTAGGTTTTAACGGTCAGCATTTTTCGACAGGGTATGTGTCTTTAAGTGAGAGAGGTGGAGAGAAATCCTAAAATGTTTTCCTCAAAAAACATAATTTCTTCACGACTGAAGAAAGAAAGACATGAACATCTTGGATGACAAAGGGATGAGTAAATTATCTGTACATATTTGTTCTGAAAGTGAACTTCTCCTTTAACTGCTTTGTTTCGTAACTAATTTTATGACCCCTTCTAGGGTGAGGCTGTAACATAAACTGGAATTGGCAATCAAAGATCCTTTATACATTCATTTACAGAACCACAAGTGAAAGCACAACTTTAGGGGTGAGCAAAGGCCAAAACAACAAACAACCACCAAACAAACTTCTAACTGGAAAAACTAAATTCCCTAACAAAAATATATGAACATAACTCCTGTTTAATGAAAAACAGGAGAAAATAATATTTGCAAAAGAAAATGGCATACACCAATTGAATGTTAAGCAAAAGATAAACTTGAAGAAAAAGCAAAATGTCTGGAAGGAAAGACTGAGAATCTGGAAAGACAAACAAAAGATCTGGAAAACAGATGAGCTTACAAAAAAGAAAAGAGATCTGGAAAACAAAACAGATGAACTTGAAGAAAAAACAAATAATCTGAAAAAAATAATAATAGAAGAACTTGAAAAAAGGAGAGAAATCTGGAATACAAAACACATGCACAACTCAAAATCAAAATTCACACTACACTACCACGTGTGCTATAGAACACTAAGAAACCAAAGGTTGAGCAGAGCTTCCTCGTCAGATACAGCAGATCATTTTATTACCACTCCTTGGTCCCAATAGCACCAATCAGAACTGGAGATCACTTTGGTTGGGTCCAAAGTGGAAAGAAAGGGTGGGACAAAAGAGAAAGAAAAGACCAGGAAAACAAGACAATATGTCTCAACGACGTAACACTAATAAAAAAAGGTTGCCTCCCATGAGACTTTACTTATAACTACAAACTGAGAACAACAAGAACAACCACGGGAGTCTTCTAAGAACTTTTACCTGTCAACTGGTGAGTACTTTATGTTTTACGCTAGATTTGTTTATCCTTACCCTACCTGAATAATCATAGGGTTAAATGTATGAAATAAAAGGACACACCAAGGAACAAGTGCTAGTGACTGTAGTCTGCAGAAACATGTTCATCTGGGCACTGAATAAAATATTGTCTGACTGAACAAAAGTTCCTGTTGTCTTGTCTTGTACAGTCACTAGGTTTTCTAAGCGTGCCGTGACGCGGTAAAAACCGGTTTTAAACAAGATCTTCTCAACCTTCACACACCAGCAGCAGTCAAAGACAAGGCTGAATATTAGAAAAATGGCGAATTATGAAGTAAGAATTTGCAATCTGGAAAACAAAACAGGTGAGCTTACAAGAAAGAAAAGAGATCTGGAAAACAAAACAGATGAACTTGAAAGAAAGAAGAGAAATCTGGAATACAAAACAGATGAACTTGAAGAAAAAGCAAAAGATCTGGAAGAAAAGACTGAGAATCTGGAAAGACAAACCATAGATCTGGAAAACAAAACAGATGAGCTTGAAAAAAAGAAAGGAGATCTGGAATACAAAACACATGAGCTGGAAGAAAAGACTGAGAATCTGGAAAGACAAACAATAGATCTGGTAAACAAAACACATGAGCTTGAACGAAACAAAAGAAATTTGGAAAACAAAACAGATGAACTTGAAGAAAAAACAAACGATCTGGAAAACAATATAGAAGAGCTTGAAAAAAAGAAGAAAGATCTGGAATACAAAACACATGAGCTGGAAGAAAAGACAGAGAATCTGGAAAGACAAACAAAAGATATGGAAAACAAAATGGATGAACTTGAACGAAACAAAATAAATCTGGAATACAAAACAGATGAGCTTGAAGGAAAAACAGAAAATCTGGAAAGAAGAATTCAAAATCTCGAAGCAAGATTTTGGCCCTGATCTGAAGACTCAGAAGTGACGACTGAAGAAGTGCGTGACATGAGGTACAATCAATACAATCACATTCTTTTAAAATTAGCAAATATTATAATCAATAATAAATACTCTTTGTTACCTCTATATTAAAACTTCATAAGTCATAAAGCTATAACTAACTCTTACAACTTTACAACATTAGTCACTAATTAATGTTTTGAGACTGTGTCTGTTTTATATTTTATCTAGTTGTGTTGTGTTAGTGTTTGTTCCATCAGAAATATTCAAACAAATAATGAAAACAGTGCCAATCCCGTCTCACCCACCATAAACTTAAATAAAATCCAGGGAAAACTTACATCATGTGCCTTCAAGAGGACAAATACAAATGCAAATAATCCAAGATACACTAACACAAGTCAAACATCTCCATACTACTCTTATTCATGTGCATGTGTGTGCTGTTTTCCAAAGAGTTGATTACTTGATAATAAGATGACGAACGTAACAGCAGTTTATTTTTGTTTTATCTCTTCCACACAGAGTCCATGTTTACAGCTGATGGGAGCTCATGAAGACCTCAAGTTTTGACCAAATTTAAAGCAGTAACACTTTTGACAAAAGCCAATCTCTGTAAAAACCTTATATTTATATTTCATTTCTATATAAACCTTAAAATCTAGACTAAAAACCTTTACTACACTGTTTTGTGTTGTTGGGGTAAGTTGTCACAATGAATCTTGCCATTAAACTATAATGTATTGCAGTGTGTGTGTGTGTGTGTGTGTGTGTGTGTGTGTGTTTGCACATTACTAATAGCCTGTCACTAAAAATATAGTTTATTATTATTATTTAAATGTTACTGAGACTTTTCGGGGGTTATGTTATGGAACCTGTTTAGCACTGCTTTTGCAGGAGTGATGCATTCACTTGATTGAAGAAGAGACCTTTTTTATTTGTGTACACTCTTAAAAATAAAGGTTCAGTCAATAAATTCAGTCAAGAACCATCCCTTTCTTACCATTTTATAATCTGAAGAACCTTTTTTCACCACAAAAAAACCTTTTGTGAAACGGAAAGGTTCTTAAAGGTTCTTTAAGGAACCATTCAGACAAAATGGTTCTTCTATGGCACCGTGAAGTACCTTTATTTTTAAGAGTGTAGTTATAGTCCAAATAGTTTATTCAGAGCAACCATCAGAAATATAGGAGCCCAACTGATGCACAACAGCTATTATTTAAACAGATAATTTGGTGTATTCATCCAATCAAAAATATAGCGATAAAATATAATGATTATAGTCAGTGTTGGGAAAAGTTACTTTTAAAAGTAATGCATTACAATATTCAGTTACTACCTAAAAAAGTAACTAATTATGTTACTTAGTTACTTTTCATCGAAAGTAATGCGTTAAGTTACTTTTGCATTACTTTTTAAATCTGGGCGGAGCTTGTTTGTTTGTTTTTCTATTTTTGGCAAATCTAAAAGCCTTTTTACACCAAAAGCCTCAGAGAAAAGTAAATTGACGTCTGTAGACCACAGAGGAAAATGTCAACTCTTCAGCAATAAAAAAAGGAAAACAAATTATCTTGAGTGATTTTTGCTTATTAGTATGGATGAATTGGATCATCGAAGGTCGGCAGCAAAGACATCAGTTCATAAAATGGGATTAAATACATAAAGGATATTTATATTATTGAACATTTAATTACTGCAGGTTTGTGTTGAATTTCACTGTTATTATTTATTTTGATGAATACTGTATCTGTTTTTTTAGTGAGTGAGATGAATTAATGCATGTTCACATTTATTCTAGAACTAAAGTAACATCTCACTCACAATTTCTCTCAACATGGGGACATTGCTTATTTGAAAAAGTAACTCAGATATTTTCTTGTCAATTAAAAAGTAACCGATGTCTTTGCTGCCGACCTTCAATGATCCAGTTCATCCATACTAATAAGCAAAAATTACTCAAGATAATCTAACATTTGTTTTCCTTTTTTTTTTTATTGCTGAAGAGTTGACATTTTTTCTTCTGCGGTGTACTGTACATGTGAATTTACTTTTCTCTAAGCCGTGGTGTAGAAAAGCTTTTTGATTTGTAAAATATAGAAATTTTTAAATTAAAAACAAACAAGCAAGCCCTGCCCAGATTTTAAATGCATTAACTTACATAAAAAAGTAACTAGGTAACGTAATTAGTTACTTTTTAGGGAGTAACTCAATATTTTAATGCATTACTTTTAAAAGTAACTTTTCCCAACACTGCTAGTAACTTGGAATAAGTAATATTATTACGTAACTTGCATTACTTGTAATGCATAATCCCAACACTGCTTATAGTAGTGATTAATCTAGTGATGTTAACTAACCCCGACATAACTTCCTGAATTAACAAAAAGCAGGAAATGTGTTTTTGGCTGATTTTTTATTTCACATTCATGTTCATGTGCATGTCAGAGTTGGAATTCAACATTAAACAACAGCTGTTCTGTTTTTTTTTTTTTGAGAACTGATTTGTGTTTACTATGTAATAACAGACATACAATGCCTATTACAGCAGTTTAATGTTTTATCGCTTTACCCACATAAAAATCATCTCCCATCGTGAAGTCTTTTATGTTGTTGCACTTTATTTTACTGTGCTAATTAATTTTAAAATACTGTGTGATTGCATGGTTGGGCAAGACAGAGTATAGTCTGACTGTCTGATTAGTAATTACTGTTTGATTGCGTAGTAAGGTAAGACAGAGTATAGTCTGACTATCTGTACTGACGTAAGATGATTTTTATGCTTTTTATGTGATGTGATGTGATGTGATGTTCTATTGTGATTTTAATTCATTTTTATGTACAGCACTTTGAATTACCATTGTGTATGAAATGTGCTATATAAATAAACTTGCCTTGCCTTGCCTTGCCTTGCATTTCTGAGCATGCCCTCTGGTTATTAGCGATGGCAAGATGAGGTTTGATTAAGCTTTAAAGCTTTGCATCCTTCCGGCCAGATGTTCTGAAGAGTGATGCATTTTTCAAAACTTAGAATGGGTGCTAGGAACATGGGCTGTGTTTCCCGAAAGCATCGTTAGCTCACTATGGTCACAAGTTCTGTAGTTACAAATGGGTGGAACTTGCAACCATAAATGGTTGATGGTGCTTTTGGGAAACGCAATTATACTTTTGGGTGATTCACTGGATGGATTCGTCATCTGTTTGCCTTGCACAATCACAAGGGTTTATAAGCATGAAGTGTTTAACAGGAGGTTTTAAACGAGACCTTCACCAGCACTGACTACAGAGATGGCAACTCCAATAGCAGTGGTCAGAGACATTTATGAAGGGATAGATCGTGAAGCACCTTTATTTTTAAGAGTGCATTTTACAATTTAAAGTTTAGAGTCTAGAGTGAAGTATAACAGACATTTGAGATCACAAATATAACAGCAGGTTATTGTTTTTCTCTTTCAAACAGATGCCCTGTTTTCACCTGATGAGAACCGGAAAAGACCTCAAGATCTGCATCTTTTGACCAGATTTAAAGCAGATCAAATATGAATATATTGTGTTTCTAATCTCTACAACATTTAACAGAACTTTATAATTGTCAGGATTGTGTTCTGTTTTTTCCTAGTGTTTTTCCCCCTCTGTTTCTAGTTGTTATGGTTTAGTCCTTTTCTCCCCCCTTCTAGTTTTGTCTGTGTTAGTTCAGTCTTGCCCATATTTGTATTTCCCCCTCGTCATCTTGTTAGCTTGTTTGTGACCACGCCTTGTTTTTCAGTGTATTGTTACATGCTGTGTTTGTTTCCTGTTTTGATTTACTTACTTGATTCACTTTAGTGTTTAATTTTGTTTAATAAATTAGAGTTTTCATTTACTCCTGGATTCTCCGTGTTTTCTCCTGGCTCCTCTCACCAAGTACACCACCAGAAACTGTGACAATAATCACACACATTTTATTATAGTGTATATTTCTCAGAGTGTGTTTTAAATAATTTTCCATATAAACCTTATATTTCTATGTATTTTGAAGTGTTGACTACACTCTAATTTTGGAAAAATGGAATCTGAATAATTGAATAATTAAAACAAATCTAAAACTCCAATCTACATTTTATTTTAATACATATTAAACACTAAATTCTTCTAATTTATGTTTGTGTGATTTTGCACTGCAAAAAATGTTGTTTGTCTTGTTTTCAGCCAAAATATCTAAAAATTCTTAAAGTAAAAATGATTGTCTTTTTTTTAGCTTAAACGAGCA
This sequence comes from Garra rufa, assembly GCF_049309525.1. Classification (NCBI taxonomy): domain Eukaryota; kingdom Metazoa; phylum Chordata; class Actinopteri; order Cypriniformes; family Cyprinidae; genus Garra; species Garra rufa. The sequence continues at coordinate 620 of NW_027394511.1, read as the reverse complement.
AAATAATCTGCCCTCATGTTTCAAGCAAAAACTCATTTTGACTTGTTTTGTCTGAGAACAAGAAAATAATTTTATTTGTCTAGAAAATGCTTCTTGATTTAAGAATTTTGGCTGGAAACAAGACAAAAATTCTAAGTAAGAAAAACATATTTTGCCATGTGTGTTCACTTGTTATATATATATATATATATATATATATATATACACACACATGACATTTTAGTAATTTGAGTTCTTTATGCAGTTTCTTTTGTTAGGGTAACACAATTCATGTGCAAACAAAAAAATCAAACTGTGAGATCATTTTACATGCAGAATTTGAGCACATTGAATTTTTCAAAATACATAAAATGAAATAGAACAGAATGCATACTCTTTTCGAATGAAAATAGATTTCTTTAGTCAATCCAGTGTTTAAATTATTTAATTTGGAAACTAAAATTATGACTGGCACATTTAAGTTTTGTAACAAATCAAATTCCATTTTCAAGCACAGCACAGCAAAAACCTGCTTAGAAACACAGGAAATACTGTCCTACAAAAAGAGTCCGGTCTCTATAGACACAGCATTAAATCTAGATGACAGCACCCTCTTCTGGACTAAGTTCGTCATGAGACCT
>NW_027394510.1:0-23619 GCF_049309525.1 Garra rufa | reverse complement strand
AACTGTGATGTGTAAATGTAGTGTGTGATAACAGTTCCTTCTGGTTTTCTAGTTTAGTGCCTTGTATCCAGAGATGGTTGACAGCGTAGTTCTCTTGGATACTTATGGATTCCTCCCAACAGAAGTGGTACGAATAAATGGAGCATGTTAGAGTTGTCTGTAAATCATAAAGAAGACTTCTTATTCAATGTGCATACCGCAATGATTATAACATGCTGTACGTGTTTGTCATTCCTTAGACTGACATGTTTAAAAACATGAGGAAAGGGATAAATGATCAAATCCAGTATGACAACAGGACGGATGAGAGGAAAGAGAGAGTGTACACATATGAAAAAGCCAAAGAAAGGTGAAGAATGCTTCATTTTTGGTTACAGACCAACATGTATAACACATGAATGTTCCTGATTTCGTTGAGATTTAGCCACATTCTACACATTCCCACAATTTGTCATATCTTAAAAATGTTTATTTGACCAATGAAAGAATAACAACAAAAAAATTCAGAAAAAAACATTAGCATTCTAATGAGTGCAATGGTGGCAAAACCCTTTTTGGCAATCACAGAGGTCAGATGTTTCTTATTGTTGGCCACCAGGTTTACACATGTCTCAAGAGGGATTTTGCCCCATTCGCTTTTTGCAGATCCTCACCAAGGCATTAACGTTTTAAGGCTGACATTTGACATCTCAAACCTTCAGCTCCCTCCACAGATATTTCTTTTGGATTAAAGTCTGGAGACTGGCTAGACCACTCCAGGACCTTAATGTGCTTCTTCTTGAGCCACTCTTTTGTTGCCTTGGCCATGTGTTTTGGGTCATTGCCATGCTGGAATACCCATCCACGACCCATTCAATTCCCTGGCTGAGGGAAGGAGGTTCTTACCCAAGATTTGATGGCTCATGGCCACGTCCATCATCCCTTTAATGCGGTGCAGTTGTCCTGTCCCCTTAGCAGAAAAACACCCCCAAAGCATAATGTTTCCACCTCCATGCTTGACGGTTAGGATGGTGTTCTTGGGGTTATAGGCAGCATTCCTCCTCCAAACATGGTGAGTTGAGTTGATGCCAAAGAGCTTGATTTTGGTCACACTTTCAACCAGGTCTCCTCTGAATCATTCAGATGCTCATTGGCAAACTTCAGACTGGCCTGTACATGCTTTCTTGAGCAGGGGGGCCTTGTGGGTTAGAGTGCGGATCGGGCCGCATTTTTCTGTCCGAGCCCGGCCCGAGTCCGACAGAGCAGTAACCGAACCCGACCCGAGCCCGACAAGCATTAAGATATTTATGTCCGAGCCCGATCCCAGCCCGACACAGTTAAAATCTCTTTTTACTCATACTAATGACACATGCACTTTTTTGTGTGGAAAGCCCGCTTTTATTAAGCCACTGTAAAAAAGCGTTCGGAAATGTCAACAGATGAGAGCATCAGTGCACACTGGGCAAAAAGCGCCGTTATAACACGGGCGCACTATCGCGCTGAGGTGACCGAGCCCGACCCGAACCCGAGCATCCTTTCTAAATATCTGTCCGAACCCGGCCCGACCCGTCGGGTTCCGTCGGGTCCCGTCGGGCTCGGCTCGGGTATCCATCCTCTATTGTGGGTGCTGCAGGATTTCAGTCCTTCACGGTGTAGTGTGTAACCAATTGTTTTCTTACTGATTAAAGGAGAAGTCCGGTGTGATATTGACCTAAAGTGTAATGAATCATGATACTGAGTGTAATCTTACCTTCCATAGCTCATCTCGACTTGTCCTGTGCACTCCGAAATCTGGCATTAGTTAGCCGATGCTAACAACAGGTTGTTGATGAGGGTGAATAGGGCATCGGAGTAGCCATGTAAATAAATCACTGTTTTACACCATTTACGAGGCACAAAGTAGCTCCACACTTCATTGGTAGACTTCCAAGGGCCCTGACATTTAAAACGAGACATTGAGAACTTTGAATAAGCACTGGTAGTTTATTTACAAGAAGATTTATACAGACATTACCTTTGGGAAATTTACCGTTCGTCGCCATCTTGAATTTAGTCACGATAAGTCAAGTGACCAGCAGGAAGAAAACTACAACCTGATAAGTTGATAACCTGATAAGTTCCAAGTTCCTTCCTGCTCGTCACTTGACTTATCGTGACTAAATTCAAGATGGTGGCGAACGGTAAATTGTAGCCCATTCCAGCCTTGTGTAGGTCTACAATCTTGTCCCTGACATCCCTTTGGACAGCTCTTTGGTCTTGGCCATGATGGAGAGTTTGGAATCTGATTGATGGATTGATTGATTTCTGGCTCCCAGGTGTCTTTTACACAGGAAACAAACTGAGATTAGGAGCAATCCCTTAAAGAAAAGGACAACCTGTATAAAAGACACCTGGGAGCCAGAAATCTTGCTGATTGATAGGGTATCAAATACTTATTTCACTCATTAAAATGCATATCAATTTATAACTTCTTTGAAATGCATTTTTCTGGATTTTTTTTGTTTATTCTGTCTCTCACTGTTAAAATAAACCTACCATTAAAAATATAGGCTGATCATTTCTTCGTACAAAATCAGCCGGGGATCAAATCATTTTTTCCCTCACTGTACGTCACAACATAGGAGTAAAGGTAATCATAACTTCCATGTCGATTTTGTTTTGTTTTCAAATTATTCCTTTAACAAAATATTTGCCATTTTTAAGTTTCGATTTATCATTTGTCCACCTCACATTACATTTTCAGCAGTCAGTGTCACAAGATTCTTCAGAAACCATAAGAATATGTTGATTTGCAAAATTTCTTGTTGTTATTAATGTTAAAAACTGTTGTGCTGCTTTATATTTTTGAGGAACCCGTGATACTTTTTTTTAGGGTTTTGTGATGAATAAAAATGTCAAAAGAACAACATACTATTATTTTTATTATTATCATTATCTTTTTTCAGGTTGAAGGCTGCAAACCCATCCCTTTCTGATCAATCTGCAGACATTCTGTTAGAGCGAGCGGTCAGAGAAGTTGAGGGAGGTAAGACATACAGCAACTGTATTTTCATTCTTCACACCTAGATTTTCGGAAAAAAAAAATTCTCTAAATTTCTTCTTATCTCTTAAAGGATTTGTGTTCACCAGAGATTTCAGGATCAACCTGGTGAGCCATTTTAATACATTTATCCATTCTTTTACATTTTAGTTGTTTGTTTACTCCTGATAACAAGATTTCAGGTTTAGTTTGACTCTTGACCCATATTTGTGACCATGGACCACAAACCCAGTCATAATTGTCTGGTAAAAGGGATTTATATAAATAAGCTTTCCATTGATGTATGGTTTGTTAGAATAGGACAATATATGGGCGAGATACAACTACTTTTAACTATTATAGATTTTATAATTATTTAAAATCTAGAATCTGAGAAAATTGCCTTTAAAGTTGTCCAAATGAAAATCTTACCAATGCATATTACTAATCAAAAATTCAAATTTTGATATATTTACGGTAAGAATTTTACAAAATATCTTCATGGAACATGATCTTTACTTAATATCCTAATGATTTTTGGCATTAAATAATTTATCATTTTGACCCAAACAATGTACAGTCGTGGCCAAAAGTTTTGAATGACACACATATTAGTTTTCACAAAGTTTGCTGCTAAACTGCTTTTAGATCTTTGTTTCAGTTGTTTCTGTGATGTACTGAAATATAATTACAAGCACTTCATACGTTTCAAAGGCTTTTATTGGGTTTTTGTTTGTCCACCCGCCTCTTGAGGATTGACCACAAGTTTTAAGATCTGGGGAGTTTCCAGGCCATGGACCCAAAATGTCAACGTTTTGGTCCCCGAGCCACTTAGTTATCACTTTTGCCTTATGGCACGGTGCTCCATCATGCTGAAAAATGCATTGTTCTTCACCAAACTGTTGTTGGATTGTTGGAAGAAGTTGCTGTTGGAGGGTGTTTTGGTACCATTCTTTATTCATGGCTGTGTTTTTGGGCAAAATTGTGAGTGAGCCCACTCCATTGGATGAGAAGCAACCCCACACATGAATGGTCTCAGGATGCTTTACTGTTGGCATGACACAGGACTGATGGTAGCGCTCACCTTTTCTTCTCCGGACAAGCCTTTTTCCAGATGCCCCAAACAATCGGAAAGAGGCTTCATCGGAGAATATGACTTTGCCCCAGTCCTCAGCAGTCCATTCGCTATACTTTTTGCAGAAGATCAATCTGTCCCTGATGTTTTTTTTTTTTTGGAGAGAAGTGGCTTCTTTGCTGCCTTTCTTGACACCAGGCCATCTTCCAAAAGTCTTGGCCTCACTGTGCGTGCAGATGCGCTCACACCTGCCTGCTGCCATTCCTGAGCAAGCTCTGCACTGGTGGCACTCCGATCCCGCAGCTGAATCCTCTTTAGGAGACCATCCTGGCGCTTGCTGGACTTTCTTGGATGCCCTGAAGCCTTCTTAACAAGAATTGAACCTCTTTCCTTGAAGTTCTTGATGATCCTATAAATTGTTGATTTAGGTGCAATCTTAGTAGCCACAATATCCTTGCCTGTGAAGCCATTTTTATGCAATGCAATGATGGCTGCACGCGTTTCTTTGCAGGTCACCATGGTTAACAATGGAAGAACAATGATTTCAAGCTTCACCCTCCTTTTAACATGTCGAGTCTGCCATTCTAACCCAATCAGCCTGACATAATGATCTCCAGCCTTGTGCTCGTCAACATTCTCACCTGAGTTAACAAGACGATTACTGAAATGATCTCAGCAGGTCCTTTAATGACAGCAATGAAATGCAGTGGAAAGTTTCTTTTTTTCCAGAATTAAGTTAATTTTCATGGCAAAGAAGGACTGTGCAATTCATCTGATCACTCTTCATAACATTCTGGAGTATATGCAAATTGCTAGTATAAAAACTTAAGCCGCAACTTTTCCAGTTTCCAATATTTATGTAATTCTCAAAACTTTTGGCCATGACTGTATTGTTGGCTATTGCTACAAATATACTTGTGCTACTTAAGATTGGTTTTGTGGTCCAGGGTCACATTTATGTGACAGATTTTCCCAGAACTCATAATATTATATATGTAAGCTTATTTATTACTCATGTTTTCAGCTACACAAATAATATAAAAAAAAATTTGTTTCAGAGAAACATTGTGAATAGTAATATGGATCAGTGCCTCCACATGTTGTCACAAGTTAAAGCCAGAGTGATGCTACTGCTGTGAGTTCAAACACACACACACACACACACACACACACACACACACACACACACACACACACACACACAGAGAGAGAGTTTTCATAGTCCTCAAGAGAAACACTATGCAAGTTTAAGCACAATGGTCAAAATTAGAGCTTTACATTTATAAATGAGGAAATAGAAACAACAGATGCACCATTATTAAAATTCTCTCTAGTACTGATAAAAAGAGAAATATTTTTTATGTCATGAGCAGAAACCAATTATTGGCAGATATTCAATTCTCTACTATTATGTCTAAATAATTCCAAACTAAAACATTAAAAAACAAAATCAGTCATTTTAAATGATAAAAGTCAGTTTAGGCATCACAACATTATAATGTACCGTATGAAAAATATTTTACTATTCGAAATATACTGGCCCCAAAAACTATTAAGGTGAGACACTGCAGGCAAAAACTGTTTTTTGTCATGCACCTGTCAAGAGATTTTGGGCTTTTTGGTGTTTGCATAAAATGTTTTTTTTTTTCAGACTGGTGGAAAGAAAACAACCAAAAGACACTGTTACGTGTTTCTTTTATAGCACTTGATCTCTTTGTGTCAATAGATTTCAATTACAATACATATTTTTAAAAGCTTATTTCTCCTTCACTGAGCCATAAATCTATTTATTCCTGTCTATATCCTGAAGCTTTTTACAGAGGGACTTGTTCAAATATAATTTGCTTGATCTTATAGAACATTTTATTCTCCCCAAAATGGTAAAAAATACATTGTTTTCTGTCTGTTCTGTCTGTTTTTCTGAATTAAGGAGTGACAAAATGAGATACCCAAAATCCCCTCTGTAAAAACATTTGATTCTAATATGTCAAAAACAAAACAAAAAAAACAAGAATTTTGAAACTGACTTGATCCAGTACTAGAAATGTATGCAAATGAGTGCATATTTTAATGTAAAATCTAATGTCTCATTCGCATATTTAAACCAAACATTTTAGAAAACTTGTAATACAAAAAATGTTTGTAATTATCAATGTAATCAATCAACTGTGTAAGTAAGGTGATAACTATTAGTTAATTTTTTTTAACCCTTTTCACCTGCAGTGTCTTTGAAATGCAGTGTCTTTGAAATTTGAAATGCCTGAATGTCATTGTATTGGACAAAAGATATAAAGCGAAGTGGCATCTGTGAACATTTAATGCATAAATGTGCTCTTAGTGTGGCTTAAGTACATTTTAAAGGCTTAGTTCACCCAAAAATTTCAATTCATTAATAATTACTCACCCTCATGTCATTCCAAACTCGTAAGACCTTTGTTCATCTTCATCACAAATTAAGACATTTTTGATGAAATCCAAGAGCTTTCTGATCCTGCATAGACAGAAACGCAACTGACATGTTCAAGGCCCAGAAAGGTAGTAAGGATGTTGTTAAAATAGTCAATGTGATATCAGTGGTTCAACCATAATGTACTTTTTGTGTGCAAAAAAAAAATTAAAATAAATAATGGATTCTTCTTTTCCTTATCAGTCTTTGCCGAACATTCATGAGAGTATCATGACATATGCATGTCTTTCCTACCACCTTTCTGGGCCTTGAATGTGGTAGTTGCATTGCTGTCTATGCAGGGTTAGAAAACTCTCAGATTTGAACAAAAATATCTTAATTTGTGTTTTGAAGAACAAAGGTCTTATGGGTTTGGAATGACATGAGGGTGAGTAATTAATGACAGAATTTTCATTTTTGGGTGAACTATCCCTTTAACTACAGTTAAAGAAAAGTTACATACACTATCAGAATGCATTTGTGTCTTGCATTCATGTCTTGTGACGTAAGTCGCCACTTTGTTTCAAACTGAAAAATGTGTCTTTCTTCAGGGCAAAAGATGGTCTGTTTAAAACGTTTACTCTGCCTAATGGATATGGTGACATGATTCGGAAGAGCTGGAATGATCAAAACGTGAGCTGTGCATATATACACAAAAACATAAGTGCAAAACGTCTGTCTGGTTTTAAGCAGAAATATCTTTCTCACTCCTCTGCAGGCCACCATTGTTAACGTAGAAGGGGATCATCATGTTCACCTCAACAAACCTGAGTCTGTGGCCTCCATAATCACTGATTTTCTTCAGTCTCACAGTCTTGACAAAACAGAGAGTGAATCTAACAAAAACCAGTCTTCCAAATTATAACACACACATTGTTTCAAATAATGAAGCATACTGATTCAGAATCAGTTCATACCATTAACCAATTCTTGTAATTTTGTATGCATACAAATTCATGATACTGTAACACTTTAAGCATCTAAAACCTAAAATGTATAATTTTCTTTAAATTTACAAAATATGTTTTATTACAAAACCAGCATTTTGCACTATCCATTTGTCTTCCATTTTAACAAGACGTTCAGTCGCTGCTGGTGGAAATCTCCCTCACAGCATAGTGTTGTGCTTTTCGAGATGTGGACCGTGTTATAGTCACAAAACACAAAATAAATAGTCAAAGAAAAGTAACAAAGCTGTTATTGTTAATAAATATTAACTTAAACATCTGTTTGTTTTTACTTTTGTTGTGATGAAACAAAACTATAGATTAAAAGTGTTGAATTTAATGTGGAATAATCTGATTTATTGGGACAAGTAATAGATCTGCCACTATAAATTCCAAATCTACAATGACTTAAAAAGCACTGAGACAGTTAAACATGGTCAATGAATTAATGTTGTTGATTACACTAGTATTTAAACATATATGGCCAGTAAGAATTTTTGTTTTTGTAATCACAGTTATAAAATAATGATAATCTATTGATCAGCTGTGAATATGCAGATTGCTGTTAATATGTGTCTGCGTGTTTGATTTCCTTCAGGCTTTGCTGAAAGCTGCATATCTTGCGTTTGTCTTGTGCTTAAATGTAGGCCAGTGCTGCTCAGTTTTGCCTGACATTTGAGACTATCAATAGCATGATACTCTGAAGGGCAACAACTGTGTAATAGGAGCTATTGTGATGAGATTGTGAGTGCTTGTGTATATAAATCTGTTTTATGTATATTCAGTTAAGCATTGCTCGCCTCAAGCTAGTAAGAGTCATGCCGCAGCTCCCAAGTTTGCTTGTGTGTGTGTTTGTGCAAGACTATTCTGGGAAGTGTCATTCATAAAGTGTCATTCATCTCCACAAATGGAGATTTAAAGGAATGGTGCATCCAAATATTGTGCTGAACACACAGATTTGGTTTTGTTGACCACACAGATTTGGTTTCTATAAAGGCTTTGCACTTACGGTTTGGTTATCCAGATGCACGGTTATACTGGTAATACTCTGATGTAAAGAACAGCATGGATTGCATGGTTTATGTACTACTGAATACGCTGTTCTGCAAATTTATGCTGTCTAAACCACAGAAGAAAAAAACATGGAAGCTGATAAATTATATTATAGTAAGGACTAAGTAAGCAGGAAAGGGCACAATATTTTGACAAACTAAAGTTAATAGGTGGTAAAGATACATACAAGCAGTATTAATTAAGATATTAGCCTAATATTTCACCTACCTGACTGGAAATGATAAGAACAAACATGGATGTTGTCAAGATTCTTGTCCTGGAAATCCTGGTTCAGTTTGGCCCACCACAAATACCTTTTGTTCCTCAAGACAGTTTTTTGCACTCTTCTCTTTGATTTGTTACAACTTTTGGCAGTCGATAGTACTCCAAATGTTTTTCTTCATCCAACCAATTAGTGCAGCCTAAAAAAAGACAATATCTGTCATTTTCAGCAGCAATAATCAGCAAAATATGCTTGTTTCATTCTGTTCAGTGGCATTGTTTACATTCAGTGCCGCCAATATGACCGACGATGCTTTGTCGAAACACTCTATTGACTTCCACAGTATTGCTTTGTTTATATGTTAGACATCGATGGTAATAGAAACTCTTTAGTTACAAATATTCTTCAAAATATCTTCTTCTATGTTGTAAAATGAGATTTGACAGCTATGTTAGCATTTAAACCATTTTTATGATTGATTTTGTTCAAGTCTGAATTTTGCTATAATAACCCTGACAAAAATAACTCATGATATACACTATTTTTGACAGCTTTAACAACGTTTCTGAAAAATAAATGTTTTTTATTTGCCTTACCAAATGTGGACCCTGTCAGCAATAACCTTCCCGTGTTTTTTTTTTTATTTATTTGATTACTGTCTGTTTGTAGCACCAGCGATGCAGTGTTACCAGATATTGCTGTCAAAACTAATAAAAAAACGAAAAATTGAAAATTCGTTAAAATCGTTTGCAAATAAGATAAGATAAAGATATCCTAAACTGCAATGTCCCTCTTTGTTAACTTTCTAATGTATCAGTTAAGTGGAAAAGACAAAGTCACAGCCATAGTAAATAGTAAAAACTACAGTCGTGGCCAAAAGTTTTGAGAATTACATAAATATTGGAAATTGGAAAAGTTGCTGCTTAAGTTTTTATAATGGCAATTTGCATATACTCCAGAATGTTATGAAGAGTGATCAGATGAATTGCATAGTCCTTCTTTGCCATGAAAATTAACTTAATCCCGAAAAAAACTTTCCACTGCATTGTTAAGAAGGCTTCAGGGCGTCCAAGAAAGTCCAGCAAGCGCCAGGATCGTCTCCTAAAGAGGATTCAGCTGCGGGATCGGAGTGCCACCAGTGCAGAGCTTGCTCAGGAATGGCAGCAGGCAGGTGTGAGCGCATCTGCACGCACAGTGAGGACAAGACTTTTGGAAGATGGCCTGGTGTCAAGAAGGGCAGCAAAGAAGCCACTTCTCTCCAAAAAAAAACATCAGGGACAGATTGATCTTCTGCAAAAAGTATGGCGAATGGGCTGCTGAGGACTGGGGCAAAGTCATATTCTCCGATGAAGCCTCTTTCTGATTGTTTGGGGCATCTGGAAAAAGGCTTGTCCGGAGACGAAAAGGTGAGCGCTACCATCAGTCCTGTGTCATGCCAACAGTAAAGCATCCTGAGACCATTCATGTGTGGGGTTGCTTCTCATCCAAGGGAGTGGGCTCACTCACAATTTTGCCCAAAAACACATCCATGAATAAAGAATGGTACCAAAACACCCTCCAACAGCAACTTCTTCCAACAATCCAACAACAGTTTGGTGAAGAACAATGTATTTTCCAGCACGATGGAGCACCGTGCCATAAGGCAAATGTGATAACTAAGTGGCTCGGGGACCAAAACATTGAAATTTTGGGTCCATGGCCTGGAAACTCCCCAGATCTTAATCCCATTGAGAACTTGTGGTCAATCCTCAAGAGGCCAGTGGACAAACCAAAATCCACTAATTCTGACAAACTCCAAGAAGTGATTATGAAAGAATGGGTTGCTATCAGTCAGGATTTGGCCCAGAAGTTGATTGAGAGCATGCCCAGTCGAATTGCAGAGGTCCTGAAAAAGAAGGGCCAACACTGCAAATACTGACTCTTTGCATAAATGTCATGTAATTGTCGATAAAAGCCTTTGAAACGTATGAAGTGCTTGTAATTATATTTCAGTACATCACAGATACAACTGAAACAAAGATCTAAAAGCAGTTGAGCAGCAAACTTTGTGAAAACAAAACTTTTGGCCACGACTGTACATACTGAGTGACTGATATAATCTTTGTCACAGAAAACATCTTCGCTTTAATTTATTTTTACGATCTGAGGTAAACTATCTATTGTTGATTTCAGTAGGCTATGGCTATTAATGTCACGCAGTATGACATTCAAATTCACATTAGACAGTTTTAACATTGAATAAAGCACATCAGTATTTAGGATTCTAATTGCCATAGTTTAGAATTGTATGTTGCTGTTCCAGCCGCGGCATTGCAGAAATAGAAACCGTCTCTAAAATAGAAATGTGGCATCCCTTAGTAGAAATGGAAAAGATACCTTTGATCGAGTCACATTGGGACACGGTGTTAACATTCTTGCGAACTGTATATGTAGACACTCATATGAGGAGTCTTTAACAACAAATTAGTCATTCAGAGAACAATTTTTTTAACATGAAATATTCACTGAGGTCCGGACCTCCTTGACCTCAGATGGATACAGCCATGTTTTTGTTCTTTTTACAGCTTCAATGTACCAGGTAACCATTCATTGTTTGCAAAAGAGTACATGAACATTGTTAAATTTCTTCTTTTGTGTTCCAGGTAAGAAAGTAAGTCATACAGTTTTAAAATAAGTGTGAGTAAATCCCTGTTGAAAAACCAGCATATGCCGTTTTTTTCAACAGGGATAATGACAGAACTGCTAACTATCCTTAATGTGCATGATTCTGTGGGTTATTTCAACCTTTTGGGGTAATTGAAAACATTTGTGAGCATATTTTTTACATTGTATGGGTCAAAATTATTGATTTTTCTTTTATTGCAAAAATCCTTAGGATAATAAAGATCATGTTCCATGAAGATATTTTGTAAATTCCGTTCCGTAAATTTATCAAAACTTAATTTTTTAATTGGTAATATGCATGGCTACTTCATTTGGACAACTTTAAAGGCATTTTTCTCAATATTTAGATATTTTTGCTCCCTCAGATTCCAGATTATTTTTATGCTTCTCAATCTCAATTTCAGAAAAATACCCTTAAGACTGGTTTTGTGGTCCAAGGTCACATTTATACAACACAACATTTTTCAAAAAACTCTCTAATTTATAATGATATCTGCCATGTTTCAGTTTACCATGAAAAGATTATGAATGTGAGAGCAACACTGAGAAGAAAGGGTTACAAAAAAATTACGTAACTTCTGCTCTGACCCTTTCCTCGTCAGAGATGTTTCCATGGTTACCCCCCCCCCCTCCCAACTGGAATGGGATGGTACAGCTTTGACAAGGAGAGCACGAAAGCAAGGGTGCGAGAAAAGCCCTCATTCCAGAGCACTGAATGAAATAAAATTTCATTGTCCACATAGCTTCATCATCTGCTATTGGGCTTTGTTATTCTGCATTTTAATCAGACGGTTTTATCCGCTCAGCCAGGATTTGAGACTTTAAACCCAAATCTACAGCAGCAGCTCTCAGACAATCAAAAAAAGACTGCAGGTATGTAGAAACACATGATCCATATGTGCATGTGTGGAAGTTTTATAGCATGATGTACAAGTATACTTCATTTCCAGTGCACCACATCTTCATTGTACTACACTGATAGAATGCTGCATGGTTAAGTATGACTGACAGTACAGTCATAGTTTGATATGGATTATGCAGCATTTCATATACTGCATTGCACAGGTGCATTCTCCCTTAGAGAATAATACGAATGTCTCTCTGTTTCTCTTTTTCTGTACTTTTGAGATAACACAATGCCCTGGATGTTTCTGGACTGGTTCGTCCCTGTCTACCTGCTGGTCTCAGTCCTGGTCCTGGCTGGTTTCGGAGCATGTCTGTATTTTCTGGAGCCGGGTCTTCAGGATGCCCACAAGTGGAGCAACAAGTCACTGAGGCACCAGCCGCTGGCTCCCACGAGGCAAACGCACTGCAGAGATGACGACAGCAACGCCTTGTTATGATGGGACGTTTGAGACGTTTGTGCCAAATGATATATTGATGCCACTTTATCAAATTCCATTGTCTTTTCACAGGGTTTCTGTAGTTATATGCAAAGATCTACACTCAAGATTACAGAGCAAAAGAGTATAATACATTGCAGAACTCAACGAAACGAATGAAAATGATTATTTCAAGACTAACCATGAAAACTGCCTCTACTGTAGTGGTTCTGTACTGGTTCTCAAACTCTTTTTGACTTTTAGTATGAATATGTTAGCCTTAAGTTTATCTATAAGCTAGTGTGCTCCAAAACAATGAGAAAATTAGCATCTAGAAGAAAAAGGCATTCAAAACCAATATGGACCAACGATTTTACGACATCATCCTGCACCTCAGCTTCTCATCAAGCTTTCTGTCCAATCAAATGCTCTCTAGAATCCGAAGCATCCTGCCCCCTACTCTATAAAACAATGCTGAAGCTTTGGTCACTTGTTCACAGAATTAGTTATGTTTGGTGAATGGCACGTAGTGCACTATATAGGGGATAGGGGATGACTCAGACTGTGCAAATATGCTTTCCATTGGGGGCAAATGAAGTCCAGAGACAAGACAGAACAAGGTGCATTGTATTCGTAATTTAAATTCAACACAGAATGCTATTTTATATCAACATGAATGAGGTTGTGGCTGTCGTACGCTGTCAAATGCAGCTATACCAAGCCCAATGGCTCTGGCCCAAGCTGTGATATAAACAAAACACTATTGGCTATTTTAAAAATGGGGCGGGGCTACTTGATATGTTCCGCTCTGTCTTCCTGAAATTACGTAGACACATGGAATAACACTACATATTTTAAAGCACTTCAGTTGACCTTGAAATGAAATTAATTAATTCAATTAACAGTGATGCATTAAAATACAATTTAACCAAAACCATTGAATTATTCAAATTAAAGTATTAATTTAGCAAAAAATAAATGAAATAATGTATAGATATTTTTAGTTCTTGAAATACAGTGTAACACTAACGATTAATAGAGATGTTTACTTCCAGAACAAAAATGTAAAGATAATTTGCTCACCCCCTTGTCATCCAAGATGTTCATGTCTTTCTTTCTTCAATCATAAAGAAATTAGGCTTTTTGAGGAAAACATTTCAGGATTTCTCTCCATATAATGGACTTCTATGCTGCCAAGGAAGTTTGAACTTCCAAAATGCAGTTTAAATGCAGCTTTAAAGGGCTCTAAACTGATCCCAGCTTAGGAAGAAGGGTTCTATCTAGCAAAACGATTGGTTATTTTCTAAAAACGTTTAAATTTATATACTTTTTAACCATAAATTTTTGTATTCCAGTTCAAGACAGTTAGGGTTTGTCGAAAAACTCCCATCTCATTTTCTTCTCCAACTTTAAAATCGTCCTACATCTCTGTTTTACCTGTTTTTTGTTTTGTTTTTTTTGTCAAGGGTGTTTGATCTTCTTTTCATGTTCACTTTGTGAACACTGGTCAGTACTTCTGCAACAATGAAGGATGATTTTGAAGTTGGAGGAGAAAATGAGATGAGTGTTTTCAACATACCATAACTGTCTTGAGCTGGAATATACAGAGTTCACGCAGTGCTAGACAAGACAAGTTTTTGAGGTTAAAAGTAGGGTTGCAAAGGGGTGCAAAATTTTTCCTGGAAAGTTTGAAAATTTTCTGGTATGTTACCGAAATTCACTTGAAATTTTCCACATTTTTGCAGCCCTAGATAAAAGTATATAATTTTTGTTTTTAAATAGTGGATAATTTTTCTAGATAAGACCCTTATTCTTTGGCTGGGATCATTTTAGAGTCCTTTGAAGCTGCACTGAAACTGCATTTTGGAAGCATAGGAAACCATAGAAGTCCACCTAATGGAGAGAAATCCTGAAATATTTTCCTCAAGAAACATAATTTCTTTACGACTGAAGAAAGAAAGACATGAACATCTTGGATGACAAGGGGGTGAGTACATCTGTAAATTTTAGTTCTGGAACTATCAATGAAATAAACTTTGAAACAAACAAACATTCACATTCAAGAAATAATTTTTCATTTTTTCCCCCTCAATAACTATTGTTTGTGGTTGTTTTCTAATTTCTGTTTATTAAATAGATTAAATAGTTACTGTCATAATTATAGCATAAATGCTGGAAGCACTGCTTTAATGGGATCATAGTATTATAGTAAACAGCTATGCTTCCCACCACACAACCTCCTACACAAGTCGGCGTCAGAGTAAATTTTGGTGGCATTTGGCCAAACTGGAGGAACAACCTTGACTTTTATGTGAAGGGGGTATTGTGTGAAAACACATTACATACAATGAACAAACAAGAGGGAATGTTTCCAGGTCATGACGGTCATGTTCCTCGTCACATTTTAGAACATGCCTGAAAAATCTGGAAAACCCACATCCTGAGATAAATACAGAGTAAAGTGTGGAATGCAATCTACTCAGCATGCAATTTGTCATTAGTCATCAAATAATGGTAAAAAGTGCCATATCTTCAAGACCAGCTAGATTTTAGTTGTATCATCTGTTGTAGATGTTTTAACTTTTGCAATGTCCTTATTATTAGTAGTTTATTAGTTTTTTGTAGTTATTTTCATGTGCCAATATTTGTGTCACTTGGTCTGTAATTTGTAGATACACAGTTTTCATTAACAAAATGCAGCTGTCCCTTTAAATGTGGGTTAAAACGGTGTTAAGCTGTTCTTATGATCATACTCTGGACAATCATAATAATATAATAATGGCATTCGTAAGAAAGTGGATAATTGTATCATCAACTGTAGCATGTTATTCCCTCTTGGAAATATTTGGAAGCTATATTATATTAAACACAAACTGGACAAAAAATGCTTCACTTTTGCATGTTTTCACTTGATTTTGGAGTTTCACAAATTCTGCCATTTAGCGAGTGTGATGTGAAGAGAGTGGGTGAAAGAGACAGTGGAGCTTCAGATGAGAAGAATGGAGGGAATGTAAGTCTAGTTCCCACCATTTCCTGACGCACTCTTCCCCCTTCATTCTCTCGCTTCTCTCTTCCAGTAAACAGACCGCAAGATCACAGGTCAGTCGTATTGCATATCATTTTCAGAATTTAAAAATTCACTATTCACCTTTTTCTTCCTGTAAGAGCGGGCATGACCATTTGTAGATTTTATGGGTCTGGCTTCCAGTCTCATCCGTGCCCAGCTACTTTTAGCTGTACAAAATTACTCGTTTTGCTATTTGACATTGCAAATTGCTGTCTTACCACACTCTTAAAAATAAAGGTGCTTTAAAAGGTTCTTCAGGCAGTGCCATAGAAGAACCATTTTTGGTTCCACAAAGAACCATTCAAAGGTTCTTTAAAGATCTCTTTCTTACCTTTTTATAATCTGAAGAACCTTCTTTTGCTACAAAGAACCTTTTGTGAAACAGAAATGTTCTTCAGAGGTCTAAGGTTCTTTATGGAACCATTTAGACAAAAAAGTTTCTTCTATGGCATTGTGAAGAACCTTTATTTTTAAGAGTGCATGTTATTTTAATGTATGTATTATCTTATGAACACACTGGTTTGTAATTCAAACAGTTTTACCAATTACTGCACGTTGGTATTCTTCTCGTTATTTCTCTATAGTGGATAATGAACCAGAAGTCTCGCCCATAGGCTTACTTCTGCATTGAAGAAAAAGGTGGATATATTTTGTGTTGCATGCTCAAACTTTTTTTATGAAATCTAGGTGGGCAATGAACTCAAGGGAGCTAGATCTAACTGGAAACGCATTACCTATTGGATCTCCCCTCAACTCACCTTCTCTCTCCTCAACAAGACTCTCTCCATGTCTTATCCCTCCTTCTCCTTCCCGTCTTTCACCATGCCCTGTAACCTCAGGCTCTTCTCCATCCCGTCTCTCACCTTCATCCACGTCTCCCTCTCGTCTAAGTCCATCTTCTCACTTTATTTCATCTTACTCTCCTGTTCGTCTGTCTCCATGTCCCACATGTGATCCATCTACCTCACCTACCAGAGTGTCTCCCTGTCCTGTGCCTCTTTCCCCATCTGTTGTCTTGAAGAAGCCCATCCATATTTCCTCCTTCAGTCAGACTGGGCAAAGCTTGGAACAAGAGAACCTGATTGATAGTTCTCCACAAAGGTACGTTTCTCTGAGTAGAGATGTTTTTAAGCGTTTTGATGCCAAGGACCTTCAGATAGGTCCCTAAAAATACATTTAAATATTGTATAGAGCCCCTCTTGCGCCCCCTGGTGGTCCCTAGATGCCAGTTTGAGAAACTCTTGTCACATCATGTGTAATTTCCTAATATTACATATAGCTGTCTTTAATTTTACAATATTTTACACTTCTGAAAATTCAGCTATTGAAAATATTAGTTTATTAATCTCGCTTAATACTACCTCGTCCATTTTTATTGTTCTTTGTTCTACAGCATCATCAATACAGTGGATACATCCCTAAATTCACCACAACTGAAGCCAGTCAAGACCATTCCTCAATTAGAGACAAATAGAGTACATTCTGCTGATATGCGTGGTAAAACATGGCCAGCAGAAAGCAAAAGATCTAGATTCATGCCCATTTTATCCACTGAGAGAAGTGTAAGATCAATCCCCATATCCAACAGGAGGGCTCAAAAAAAGCAAACTGACATACAACAAGATCCATCCAGACTTCAACAGCAGGATATACTAAAGCAAAATTCAAGCATCTATTGCAGGGGAACTACCAAGCCTTCAACATTTGAAAGCTTAAGCCCTAAAAACCTCAGACATGTTGAAAAAAGTCCATACAGACCACAAAATTTAGCTAGCTATCAAAAGAAGCGCCAATCTCAGGACCCTACTCTAGTTCGAATCCGGCTTGGATTGGTTAAAACAGGCAGGATTATAAACTCTGGTGCCCAGTTTTCTAATCTGGAGAAGATGAAGGGAAGCTGTGAAGAGAACAACTCAAAAATTCAGAGCGATGGACATCCTGAGAAGTTACAACAGCCTATTCATTCAAAGGTAATCTTAGGGGCAGCTAAGCAGATAATGTGTGAGAGGAGCTGTGGGAAACCTCAAAACCACTCACAAGCTTCAGCTGAAGAAACAAGACAGTTCTCCACACACTCACCACTTAGAAATCCAATCTCAGCACCTAAAAGTACCAGAAACCACAAGGACATTTTTCAAGAACTGGACAATGTAAGTTCTCCAAAGGAATACAGTCAACTGGTTTCATCCGACTCAGAGCTTCAAAACAGAGTTTTTGCGGACTGTAACTCATCGTGCACTTCCCAACAGAATCAAACCAGTGCCAATGACGACAAAAAGTCTAAACCAAAGATCAGGCCTCAGTCTGCAGCTTCCGAGACAGACACTGCTGTCATCACATCCCGCTACAGTAACACATCAGATCAGTGCAGCCGGATGAGCTGCTTCCAGTTTCCTTTGAAGAGTCATAGATCATCCACTGAATGCGGTCAGCTGAGCCGAATCTGTAGACCTGTGATCAAAAGAACATCTGACAGTAGACCGACATACTTCAAAACTCCTCAGGCATGGAGAAGATCTTCCTCAAACCAAACAGGGAACACAAGAAGGGATGTCAGCAATTCATCTCAAAATAGATGCAGCCTTTCAGATTCAGATTCTTCTAAATCCTCTTCAAGCGAAGCGCCCTTGCATGAAGATTACAGATTCGCAAGAAGACACAGAGGCTTGCGGTTATACAAAACATGTACTGTTAGCTGTCCAACTAAATATGTTGAAGAGAAACACGATTCAGCTGTTCACCCAAACCTCTCGGACAGCTCAAACATGCACACAAATTTTGAAATAGTAAAATGTTCCATGGCTGGATTGATGCCGCAGTGTCCATTCCCTCAACAACAAGAGTCCAAACACACACTTCATACTACAGATTGTGACAGATTTCAAGACATAGACTCCTCGCGGTTGACAGAGCAAGAAGACCCCCCACCATTACAGCCATCTGTAGTCGCAGACATGAGGAGCGGAGCTGACGTAGAGTACTGTCCTGAAGAATCTGTGTCTACAGGTGGGTGCAAAGTTTAATGACTGGAATTGCATTAAAAAGACTGTATATAAAGCTGCTTAAAGACATGAGACATCCTAAATAGTATGCACTGTATAAACATAGTGGCAATATTTAAATTTAGTGTATAAACAAGAATGTAAAGTATCTAGTATCAATAAGACTTTAACTTGTCATTAGTGGTTAATGTTTGGGCGAGAATCATAGTTAGTACTTCTAGACCTGGATTCATAGACAGAATTTAAATTAAGCCAGGATTAGACCATAGTTCAGTTAGGACATTTAGTTTTTATAAACATACCTTAAATAAAAACACTACTGGTGTGCATCTTGAGACAAAACAATGGGACTGACATATTTTAAGATCAGTCAGTGCAATTTTCTTTCAGTTAAAAGAGTCCAGACATGAATTTTAGTCTGGGACTAGACCTAAGCCTTGTCTGTGAAATTGAGGGCTAGGGTTAGACATTTATAGAAGCAATGTGATAAATATCACTCACAACACATTAGCAATCACTTAACATGCTAAAATGAATCAAAACATCATAGTAAACACATTACAACATACTAAAATCACTCAGAACACAGTAGAAATGCATAAAGTGCTAAAACAACAGAGAAACAGAGAGAAACTCAGAACACTTAAGCAATCACATAACACGCTAAAATGAATCAAAACACGATAGTAACCATATGACAACATGCTAAAATCACTCAGAACACCCTAGAAACTGCATAACCTGCTACAAACAACAAAGCAACATGCTAAATGTCACCTTAGGAACTTAAAAATGACACAAATGAAACACTTTAGCAACATGCTAAATGCACTTAGGACACTTTAGCAACCACTTCACAAGCTAAAATGAATCAAAACATCATAATAATCACATAATAACATGCTAAAATCACTCAGAACACACTGAGAAACTGCATCTGCTAAAAAATAATGCAGAATACTTTAATAAGCACAGAGCAACATGGTAAAAATCACCTTAAAAATTACACAGCAATGTACTAAAAGTAACTGAGCACTTCAGAAAATGTTAGCAACTACATAAAAGTTTCCAAAAATCACTTAGCAGCTACCTAGCAAGGCGTTTAACATCACTCAGACACCTTAGCAACCACTAAACAAGCTAAAACCACTCAGAACACACTAGAAACTGCATAATGTGCTAAAATTCATGCATTAGCACAGAGAAACATGGTAAAACATTTTAGGAACCCTAAAATGACACCAAACACTTTAGCAACATGCTAAATATCACTTTAGCAACTACATAGCAATGTGCTACAAATCACTTAGAATGCCGAATATCCACACAGCAATGTGCTAAAAATAACATAGAACTTTAGCAAATGTTAGCAACATCCTAAAATGCACTCAGGGCCCTTTTAGTAACTACAACACAATATGCTAAAAACACTTTCAACATATTAGGATGTGCATAGCAATGTGCACAAAAAAGCATGAAATAATTTTGTCAGCGCCACTTCCATTTTCATTGGAAACTCTTGAAGGGAATCTCCTACTAGCCTGAATGTCTAATATGAACCCTAATGATCAACATTAATGATTTCTAATTGTCAGTTACATCGAATTTCAAGGAAAAAGTTATAACAACTAAGTAAAAATGGCTTGTGGTAGTTCAGTGTTTTAAAGCACTCAATATATAGGCCTATCCAGAGATCTGAGCCCTAGAAACCCTAATATGATTAATATGCATACAGAGTGGTGAATATAAGCCACTATATATATGACATTAGACAAAGTGAAAATGGTATAGCGTGCAAAATAGGGACTCCGCCTTATCATCGAGCACAGGCCTGTCTAAACACAGTGAGATAACCCGGTTGTGGGGTAAAAGACTCACTGAGGCTCAACGGCACTTCAGTGGCTACTGTAAACGCCAAAAAAACTTCACATGTGAACAGTGAGCATGAAACAAGCAAGCGCGGGACTACAAAGCCGTGAAGTGTGAGTAGTTTGGATATGACATAAAATGTGCAATGGGAAATTAATCTTTTGTTTTGTATGTTGTATTATAAGTTTAAGTTAAATTTAACCGACTTTATTTGCATAACACGATGTATTTCAGGATATTCAATGAGGACAAAATGTCAGATGGAAGGTGGTTGGAAAATAAGAGCACTTGATGACGTCAACAGAACGGGACAGATGTCAGTTGATAGTTATTGTTTCTTTCTAAATTACTTGCTCTGTAAAAATTGTATTTGAGAAATGATATATCATTTTGGAATCGAAAAAATGTTGCGTTGTTTTACGCTGTAACTAATCAGTAACAGCAGCACCTGCTTGATACAACATGTATAGCAAGGTTTTATATAAATATCCGCACAAATGTAGCCTATCAAAACAGACTTAAATAGTGACAAAATCATCTAGCGACCCGAATCCCTAATTTCAGCTCGTCCGTGCACTGCGCATGCGCGCTGCATCACCCAGTCTCCCGTTAGTTTCCTTGGTAACGAAAAAAAGGGTGGAGGAAGGAATGAGGTGCACCGAGCTGCGAATAGAAAGGCGATAGACGGGGTGAAAGAAAGAGGGAGCGAGGAGAGAGGTACCTGAGCACATGATCATTCCCTAACGTCTGTTCAACTACTGCCTTAGCCTACTTATACTTCAACAGACTGTAAAACAGCGAGAGGCAGAAAAAGGACGACAAATAAAACATATTCTGCGACCGCTACAAAAACACGAATCGGTAAGTGGGAAGAGTGTTTATCATATGAATCCTTCGGAGGTAAAACACACATCAATAGAACAAAACGGAAGGTAATGTTTGTATTCAGCAATATATGCTTATGTTTGGCTTCCCGCCCTTTAAAACAGCTAGTAACGTTAATACTAATATTATTCTCTAACGTTAAATGAAAGACGCACATCATTGTCGCTTGTGAAGGAAACCTCTCATGTTATGTTTTGCTGTGTAAAAGGCGTCTTGGTGCGTGGGAAAGGTCCAGCCGTGGGTGATTAATCCGATAAAGAGATTTGTTGAATGGCTTCTGTAATAATTCATTATTTGTTGCTTATTTTGGGTGGCATATGGTGGTAATATAGGCCGAGAACTCAGTGGAGCATTTAAAGTGAACTAGGCTGGGAAATAGGAGCACTAGATCATAATAGCATACATTTGTAAGATAAATTATTCACTCATGTCTAATCTTCATAGTTTTCCCTCAGCTAATCCTGCTGTTTCTAAACAACAACATAGTGTACAAGCTGTGCCACTGTTTACTTATGTGGTCCTCTAGGCAAAAAGAAATGTGAAATGAAGAAATTGTTTACCTACAAATAAAAATTTGGTCAGCATGTACTTACCATCCACTTCCAAACCTGTATGAGATTCTTTCTTGTGTTGAATACAAAAGAAGATATTTCGAAGAATGTTGGTAAACAAACAGTTGATGGCAGCTATAGCCATTTTATTAGTGTGCTGAATAAATAAGCTTTTCATTGATATGGCTTGTTAGGATAGGACAATGCTTGGGAGAGATACAACTACAAATACAAAATCTAAAATCTAAGGGTGCAAAAAAATCAAAATATTGAAAAACGCCTTTAAAGTTGTCCAAATTAAGTTCTTAGCAATGCACATAAGTAATCAAAAATTAAGTTTTGATATATTTACAGTAGAAAAATGACAAAATATCTTCATGGAACATGATCTTTACTTAATATCCTAATGATTTTTTGCATAAAAGAAAAATCTATTATTTTGACCCATGCAATGTATTTTTGGCTATTGCTACAAATATACCCGTGCTACTTAAGACTGGTTTGTGGTCCAGGGTTGCATATATGTAACAAAGTCATAGTTAAGCTGATTCACAACACAAAATAAAACTCAAAGAAAAAATATGTAAGTTGTCATCATAATAACAATTAAAAAAAAAAAACATTTTTCTCAAGTGTAGCACCTTAAATATATAATCACGGCAAACTGTGCACAGTTTACTAGATTTAAGGGCTTTGCAGTGCGTTATTTATCAAATAACATTGATGTAATGTATCGATTGTTTATCATTTCCTCTTCCAAACAGACATGTCAGAAATTGTGCCCCCTGAAGTGAGACCTAAACCTGCCGTCCCAGCTAAGCCCTCTCATGTGGTGCCACCTTCCGGTGTTCCCTTTGTGCCTTCACCCCAAGGAACAGGGGGTGATGGTCAAGGGTCAGGTCGAGGATCTGCATTGCTTGGATACATCGGAATAGACACCATCATCGAGCAGATGCGGAAGAAGACCATGAAGACAGGCTTTGACTTTAACATCATGGTTGTTGGTGAGTGGGAGAGCAATTTGTTGACATTTGCATTTTGCTTTTTTAATTTTCTTACTATTTTTTCCTCTCTTTCTCTTTTTCTGTCTCCAGGTCAGAGTGGTCTTGGGAAGTCTACTTTAGTGAACACTCTCTTTAAGTCACAGGTGAGCAGGAGGAGCACAGGCTGGAGTCGTGATGAGAAGATCCCAAAGACCGTTGAGATTAAATCTGTGTCTCATGGTAAGAGCATATTGATCATGTGACTTCTAAACATTTAGGATTCAAAACAGCATCCATTGCTCGTTCAAGCAAAGCTTTTAAGCACTGGTTGCTAAAGGACAGACCTTTTACTGGACATAAATAGACATCATGGGCTAATTAGGAAAGCCTCATTTAGTGTCGGCTGATGTAATCAATACACCAGGGCCTGTAGCACAGTGGCATATGTGCTTGTTTGTAATATGTGTCTAGACTGGCATGTGTTGTGCTCAGGGCAAGTTAGGAGGCCAGTTGATGGTGAATCCCCTATAGGTA
>NW_027394509.1:0-23632 GCF_049309525.1 Garra rufa | reverse complement strand
ATATATATATATATATATATATATATATATATATATATATATATATATATATATATATATATATATATATATATATATATATATATATATATATATATATATCTTTTGAATGATAAAGTTTTATAATGTGAGAAAAACTTATTTTAGATAAATGCTGATCTTTGGATCTTTCTATTCATCAAAGAATCCTGAAAAAGTACTCAACTGTTTTAAATATTGATAATAATAATAATAATATATTAGAATTATTTCGGAGGACTAGAGTAATGATTCTAAAAATTCAGCTTTGAAATCACACAAATAAATTACATTTGAAAATACATTCAAATAGAAAACAATTTTTTAAAACAGTAAAAAATTTTCAAATGTAATGTAATGTTTTTGCTGCACTTTGGATCAAATAAATGCAAGCTTGATGAGCAGAAGAAACTTCCTTAAAAATCTTACTGTTCAAAAACTTTTGACTGGTAGTGAACATCAGAATTTTTCCACACAAAAAGGATATTTAGATTTCCCCCTCATGCCCAAACGGCGTGCCTTCATGTTCGGAAAAACGTTTTTCATGATCTTCCCGAAATCAGCTGCGCTTAGAGGATGGTAACCCAGATTGTCGCAATAACTCCTGAAACACAGAAACTTATGAGTACAAGCAAACATCTTCTATCCATTACTGCAGTGTAGATATCGACCGATATGGGTTCTTCTATAGCCGATGCAGACGTTTAGAGGTCAGGGTCAGCTGATGGCCGATATATGCTGCCGATTTTTAGGGCCAATATCTTGAAGTTCTTCCCTTTATTTGCATGCTAAAATGTCACACTAATAATAAGTGGATGCACGTCATTTCTAAACTTAACATCATGAACAATGAACACAATGAACCATCTTTCGGTATTATTATAAAATATTTAACCAAAGATAACCAAACAAATCGAACTGACCAAGTATTAAATATATAAAACGGATAATATAAAAACTTTTATTATTATTATTAGTATTTTATTATAAAATAAATTTAATTACAGAAAATATTTCTGTATAGGCCTATGCTTTCATTACAGTTCTTAAAATAAAATCGTAATCGGCAGGTCACACTTACTGAAAAATCGTAATCGGCAGGTCACACTTACTGAAAAATCGTAATCGGCAAAAATCGTAATCGGCAGGTCACACTTACTGAAAAATCGTAATCGGCAAAAATCGTAATCGGCAGGTCACACTTACTGAAAAATCGTAATCGGCAAAAATCGTAATCGGTAGGTCACACTTACTGAAAAATCGTAATCGGCAAAAATCGTAATCGGCAGGTCACACTTACTGAAAAATCGTAATCGGCAGGTCACACTTACTGAAAAATCGGAATCGGCAGGTCACACTTACTGAAAAATCGGAATCTGCAAAAATCGTAATCGGCAGGTCACACTTACTGAAAAATCGTAATCGGTAGGTCACACTTACTGAAAAATCGTAATCGGCAAAAATCGTAATCGGCAGGTCACACTTACTGAAAAATCGTAATCGGCAAAAATCGTAATCGGCAGGTCACACTTACTGAAAAATCGTAATCGGCAAAAATCGTAATCGGCAGGTCACACTTACTGAAAAATCGGAATCTGCAAAAATCGTAATCGGCAGGTCACACTTACTGAAAAATCGTAATCGGCAGGTCACACTTACTGAAAAATCGTAATCGGCAAAAATCGTAATCGGTAGGTCACACTTACTGAAAAATCGGAATCGGCAAAAATCGTAATCGGCAGGTCACACTTACTGAAAAATCGTAATCGGCAAAAATCGTAATCGGCAGGTCACACTTACTGAAAAATCGTAATCGGCAGGTCACACTTACTGAAAAATCGTAATCGGCAGGTCACACTTACTGAAAAATCGGAATCTGCAAAAATCATAATCGGCAGGTCACACTTACTGAAAAATCGTAATCGGTAGGTCACACTTACTGAAAAATCGTAATCGGCAAAAATCGTAATCGGCAGGTCACACTTACTGAAAAATCGTAATCGGCAAAAATCGTAATCGGCAGGTCACACTTACTGAAAAATCGTAATCGGCAAAAATCGGAATCGGCAGGTCACACTTACTGAAAAATCGTAATCGGTAGGTCACACTTACTGAAAAATCGTAATCGGCAAAAATCGTAATCGGCAGGTCACACTTACTGAAAAATCGGAATCTGCAAAAATCGGAATCGGCAGGTCACACTTACTGAAAAATCGTAATCGGTAGGTCACACTTACTGAAAAATCGTAATCGGCAAAAATCGTAATCGGCAGGTCACACTTACTGAAAAATCGTAATCGGCAAAAATCGTAATCGGCAGGTCACACTTACTGAAAAATCGTAATCGGCAAAAATCGTAATCGGCAGGTCACACTTACTGAAAAATCGGAATCTGCAAAAATCGTAATCGGCAGGTCACACTTACTGAAAAATCGTAATCGGCAGGTCACACTTACTGAAAAATCGTAATCGGCAAAAATCGTAATCGGTAGGTCACACTTACTGAAAAATCGTAATCGGCAAAAATCGTAATCGGCAGGTCACACTTACTGAAAAAGCGTAATCGGCAAAAATCGTAATCGGCAGGTCACACTTACTGAAAAATCGTAATCGGCAGGTCACACTTACTGAAAAATCGTAATCGGCAGGTCACACTTACTGAAAAATCGGAATCTGCAAAAATCATAATCGGCAGGTCACACTTACTGAAAAATCGTAATCGGCAGGTCACACTTACTGAAAAATCGTAATCGGCAAAAATCGTAATCGGCAAAAATCGTAATCGGCAGGTCACACTTACTGAAAAATCGTAATCGGCAGGTCACACTTACTGAAAAATCGTAATCGGCAGGTCACACTTACTGAAAAATCGTAATCGGCAAAAATCGTAATCGGCAGGTCACACTTACTGAAAAATCGTAATCGGCAAAAACCGTAATCGGCAGGTCACACTTACTGAAAAATCGTAATCTGCAAAAATCGTAATCGGCAGGTCACACTTACTGAAAAATCGGAATCTGCAAAAATCGGAATCGGCAGGTCACACTTACTGAAAAATCGTAATCGGCAAAAATCGTAATCGGCAGGTCACACTTACTGAAAAATCGGAATCGGCAAAAATCGTAATCGGCAGGTCACACTTACTGAAAAATCGTAATCGGCAAAAATCGTAATCGGCAGGTCACACTTACTGAAAAATCGGAATCTGCAAAAATCGTAATCGGCAGGTCACACTTACTGAAAAATCGTAATCGGCAAAAATCGTAATCGGCAGGTCACACTTACTGAAAAATCGTAATCGGTATCGACCAAGAAAATTGCAATCGTTGCATCTCTACACAAAGCTGCATTGTTTGTGAGAGCCGCTGCCGCCGCCTTCTCCACTACTCGCACACAGTGAAATTCTCCGACTCGGATACAGGAAAAATAAAGAACTACAGAAGAAATACAGAACTTATAACACTGGGACTAATATGTTAGCAAACAAGCTGCTGATCGTTTTCGACTACAGTCCTTAAACTTAACTGCAAGCAAACCTTTAACCAGCCGTAGCATTATGACAGTTCCCGACGGTTTTATGCTTTTCTTTTACTGAGTGAAAGCAACACTTCATAGTTTAATAGTAATAAATAGTAAATATATGACCATAGGACAGAATTTACGCCTTACATTTATCTCTCAGAACTGTTATTGAATCTTACAAAAGATTTGGCTCGGGGTCCTTCACAGCAGCACGTTTTACCGCACCAACAACACGGGGCTGCCCGCAGACGTGCCTGACTTTAAATCGCCGTTACTAAACACGGATATCGGCCGATGGCGATATATTAAAAAATGGCAAATATCGTTGTAACCATATATCAGTCGACCTCGGTTGACCACTACTGCAGTGTTGAACCACTCACTTGTATTCGTCGTACACCTCTTGTTTTGGCAGTGAGGTTTCCGGGTGCTCTTCCAAGTGATTTCGGATCCAGTTGAACGCGTACATCTGTTGAGTCCGGCTGGACGACATGGAATTCTGGTCACTTTGGGGAAAACGGGGGGAAAGGAAGACTTAGAAGAGTGATGCTGCAGCACCAGAAGGCTGTGTGAACAATTGTTGGTCCTGTATAATATGTTATAAATGACTTTTTCCCTTAATATAGTTAAAGTTGTAGTACCATATCGCAGGACTTGCAGAGCCCCTCTGATTCTCAGTTCTATTGGACATCATGTTGGGAAAGAGGGGTTGACATGATGGACAGATAAGGGGAAAACAAATGATAAAACACAGGAAGCTCGGTATTGCAATGTCATAATTTACACAGAACCTACATAAATGGTAAAATGACTAGCTTATGTGATTCATAAATCAATGTGAAGCTGACAACAAATGCATTTCATATATGCATCTTTCATTGAATGTAAATATGAACGTTGTGAGTGTATTTGATATTGCAAAGCACAAAAATCACAAATGGCTCATGGGGTGTTGAAATCATAAAAAAGAGAGGAAGGGAAGGGGATATGGAAAGTAATAGTGTAGATAAAAATAAAAATAAAATGTACCTTTTGTCATTGCCACTACTGGGACCAGAAGGCAACTTAAGGTAGAGGTAGAGCTTTTCGATATCTGTAAACTTCTCAACATCTTGCTATGGAAATTAACAACACAATAATTATGAGACATGGGCATTTCAGACAAGTTTGACATCGTTTCTTACGAAAAACAAAACAAAAACAAATGTAATCAAAGTGTTAAAAGTGTAAAATAAAGTGATTTAGTCTTGTTTTAGATTGTTACATTTATATGAATGCATTATGTTACAACATTGCTTCAACAATCAGATACAATCGCACTCATTTCAGACAATGTTCACGTTATTTTTACTTTAAAAAGCAAAACCCAGCATGTGTAAAACAGTCATGCAGATGCATTAAATGTAATACAAATTAAATCTGCGGAATTTCTATAAATAACCTAATAAACAATTATTTAAATTAATTTTCAAAATGTAGAGAGATCAAATAAACTTCACACTTTAATTTAATTTGTGCAAACATTTTAATGAAATGTAAAGTTATCGAGCAAAACAATCACAGTTATTAGTTTAACCATTATACTTTCAGTCTTGGTTAACTTTTTGTTTCAATACAAAACAAACAGCATGTTAGGTATTAAACGTAATTAAAGTGTTAAAAGTGTAAAAGAAAAAAAAAGTTTTTTCTTGTTTTATCAAGTCGACACCTTTTTAAATCATTACATTTATATTTACGAATCAACGTTGCTTCAACAATCATATAGTCACTAATTTCAGACAAGTTTGACATTTTATTAATTAATGTTGACATTATTCTATCATATAGACATAAAAATGTTGAAATCGGTGAAATTTCGATGTCTAACCTAAAAAAAACCCAGATTAAATTAAATTGTCAGTTTTTGTGGCATTTGGGTGTGAAATCTGTATTTTTTAGATTTTTTTTAATGATAATCACATCAAGCATTTTGGGAAACAACTAACACACAATTAATCATATTTGAAAAATAACCGTGCTTTTTGCTTTGTCTTGTGATATTTGCTATAAAACTAAAACTACCGACTGTATTGTAAAAAAAAAAAAAAAAAAAAAAAGGAAGAAGCCATACAAGAAGTCGAAGAAAAAGTCAAAGTAGAAGTGGAAGAAAAACGAAAGGAAAAAAAACAAATCGAAGAAGCAGAAGCCAAAGAAGACGAAGTAGAAGTAAAAAAAGCAGAAGCCATATAAGTTGAAGTTGAAGAAGTCGAAGAAAAAGTCGAAGAAGGAGAAGCAGAAGCCATAGAAGTCGTCGAAGTAGTAGAAGTCAAAGACTTATTATATTTATACAAGTATGTTAAAAATATTAGGAATTTCATTGCAAAGGTTTTACAAGTTTTCATAATGGAGAGAGATGTAAAAAATTATCGAGCAAAACATTCATGATTATTTAACCATTATTGTTCAGCGTTGCTTGACAATTTTTGTATAAAAATAAACAGCATGTTAGGTATTAAACGTAATTAAAGTGTAAGTGTTGTTTTATCAAGTCAGCACCATAAAATCATTAAATTATTATTATTAAAATATAAGTACACACTAATTTCAGACAATTTTTTAAAATTATTTTTAATGATTAATTTGTACATTATTAAGGTTGACATTATTAATACGACACAAATATTAAATATAATTTTGAAATCAGTGGAAAAAAAAGATAAAATTAAAGTTAATTGTCAGTTCTTGTGGCATTTGGGTGTAAATTTAAATTTTTTAGAATTTTTTTTTAATAATCACATTAATTAAAAAGCATTTTGGGAAACAACTAACACGCTGTAGTAGCGTCCTATCCACTTATGAACAGGTGATCAGATGTTCTTTACTCGTACGTTGGAAATAAAATCATTGTCCATTCAGAATCCGTCTCTTGCTTTGCTCTTTTAATGAATGAAATGCGGTTTACAATAAAAGACACATGGATTCATGACTCAATGAATCTTACTGTACTGTAAGAACCATGTGATCCCGCCACCTATTCATGTTCATTCACACACAATGGTGAGGGTTTAAATGTCATATGACCAAACCAGCTCCTTCCATTCCACACCGCCATCTAGTGGTTAAAATTACATTTGGCTCCATAAATCCATAAATTGAAGTAGAAGTGAAAGGTGGAGCAGAAGCCATAGAAGAAGTCGAAGTAGTAGAAGTCAACAACTAATTATATTTATACAAGTATGTTAAAAATATTAGGAATTTCATTGCAAAGGTTTTACAAGTTTTCATAATGAGAGAGGTTATCGAAAAAGTTAGAGCGAAACATTCGTGATTATTTAACCATTATTGTTCAGCCTTGCTTGACGTTAATTTTACAAAATAAAAACCCAGCATGCTAGGTATTAAATGTAATTCAACTGTAAAAGGAAAAATGTGTTTTTTCTTGTTTTATCAAGTCAGCACCATTTTAAAATCATTAAATTATTATTATTAAAATATTATTTTTAATATTATAAACATTATTTTTAATTATTAATTTGTACATTATTAAGGTTGACATTATTAATAATGCCTCATGTAGACATCAAATGCAATAAAACAGTTAAAATCAGTGAATTCTATGTCTAACCGAATTTTATTTTAAAGTTGACTGTCAGTTCTTGTGGTATTTTGGTGTTAGAACTACTGACTGTATTGTCTGTGAAAAACACAAAGCTATAGTTTTATATTTGGTTACGATGGAAATGAGAGCAGCAGAAATGTAATTATGCTTGTAAAAAAATTTATTTCATTATTATCATGCACAACATCACGACCATCACACCAAAATTCACTTAAAGGCCTTGATTTTCGGCCGTTGCATGGCTCCGTGGCCCATGACATCACTGTTTTCTCCTGCACTCATTTCAGCAAGGTTGCTGTATTGTACAGGGAGAGCCAGAGCCCCTCGAGTCGACCAGGCGCGCAGTACAGGAGCGTGTCTGCACATATGACCAGCAGCAAACCTGCAATCCTGCCCTGCTCTTAGCCGGTTGCCATGTAAACCCTGACAGTAAACATGCATGTCATTGCTGACACACTGGCAACACGTCGTTTCGGCACAGGCTCCGCCCACCTGACTTTCCATTGGCCGGTGAGGATCAATTCCTCTCACCTCGTCTTATTCTATTCGCCTCTTTGTTGCTAGGGGAAACCGGCGCTCATGAATGGGGTGAGGCTTGACAGCCAATGAGAGTAAAAAAAAGAAAAAGAAAAGACAATTCACTGTTATTTCCTGTTCTAAATGTACCAGGTAGTGGTTATATGTCCCTTCCATCCAAAGCAAGCAGCCTTATTGTTTTTGTTTTTGACTGTGGCTACACTATAGTATTTTGCATTATAAATATTCCATATTTATATTTTTGTACATTCACACACTGCTGCATAGTTATGAATGTATAGTTGTGCCTACCATAATTCCCATCAGCCAATAAACCATTGTATGCCATTCTATACAATTCCACTTTTGTATTCTATTCCAATTTATACAATTCCATTCCATTCTATTCAATTCCAATCTATACAACTGCTTTTCATTCCAATTTGTAGAATCCCATTAAATTCCAATCTATACAATGCCATTCTATTCCAATCAATTCTGTTCCATTTTATACAATTCCACTCCATTCCAATTTTTATTCAAATCCATTCAATTCCAATCTATACAACTGCATTCCATTCCAATCTACAGAATTCTATAAAATTTCATTCATTCCATTCTATACAATTCCATTCTATCTCAATCTATTCAAATCCATTCTGTTCCATTCTAAACAACTCCACTCCATTCCATTCTATTCCTATATATTCAAATCATTCTATTCCAATCAATTCAATTCCAATCTATACAATTCCACTCCATTCTATCTCAATCTATTCAAATCCATTGTGTTCCATTTTATACAATTCCACTCAGTTCCATTCTATTCCAAGTAATTCAATTCCCTTCTATACAATTCCACTTCATTCCATTCTAATCCAATTTATACAATTCCATTTCAATCTATACAATTCTATTTTATTTAATTTCAATCTATTCAATTCCAATCTACACAACAGCATTGCATTCCAATTCCAGTATATAAAATTTCATTAAGTTCCAATCTATACAATGCCATTCCATTCTATCCCAATCTATTTCATTCCACTTCATTCCATTCTAATCTATACAATTCTTATCTGTATAATTTCACTCCATTCCATTTTTTTCAAACCCAAACTATACAACTGCATTCAATCCCAATCTATATAATTCTATTCTATTCCATTCTATTCCATTCCAATCTATTAAATTCCACTCCATTTCATTCTATTCCAATTCCAATCTATATAATTCCATTAAATTTAATTCCATTTCCAATCTATACAATTCCACTTCATTCATCCCAGTTTATACAATTCCATTTCAATCTATACAATTCCACTCTATTTTAATCTATTCAATTCCAATCTACACAACTGCATTCCACTCCAATTCTAGTCTATATAATTCCATTAAAGTCCAATCTATACAATGTCACTCCATTCTATTCTTTCCCAATCTATTTCATTCCACTTTATACAATTCCACTTCATTCCAATTTATACAATTCCACTAATCTGTACAATTTTACTCCATTCCATTCCTATTTTTTGTATTCAAATCCAATCTATACAATTTCACTCTGTTCAATTCAAGTCAATACAACTGCATTCCATTCCAATCTATATAATCACATTAAATTTCATTCCATTTCTAATCTATACAATTCCAGTCCATTCCATCC
Organism: Garra rufa; assembly: GCF_049309525.1. Taxonomy (NCBI): domain Eukaryota; kingdom Metazoa; phylum Chordata; class Actinopteri; order Cypriniformes; family Cyprinidae; genus Garra; species Garra rufa. Next base: position 14,312 of record NW_027394509.1, on the reverse strand, counting down.
CAATCTATTCAAATCTATTTCTTTCAATTTTTTGCAATTTTACTCCATTCCATTCTATTACAATTTATACAATTCCATTTCAATTTATTCAACTGCATTCTATTCTATTTCATTCTATTTCTATTTCTAATCAAATCAAATCTATACAACTGTATTTCATTCCAAAATCAGTCTATATATTTCCAATAATTTCCAATCTATACAATGCCATTCCATCCTAATCTATTCCATTTTATACGATTCCACTCCATTCCATTCCAATCTATATAATCACATTAAATTTTATTCCATTTCTAATCTATACAATTCCAGTCCATTCCATCCCAATCTATTTCTTTCAATTTTTTACAATTTTACTCCATTCCATTCTATTCAAATCCATTCTGTTCCATTCTATTACAATTTATACAATTCCATTTCGATTTATTCAACTGCATTCTATTCTATTTCATTCTATTTCTATTCAAATCCAATCTATACAACTGCATTTCATTCCAAATTCAGTCTATATATTTCCAATAATTTCCAATCTATACAATGCCATTCCATCCTAATCCATTCCATTTTATACGATTCCACTACATTCCATTCTATTCCAATCTATACAATTCCATTCTAATCTGTATAATTTCACTCCAATTGTTTTATTCAAACTCATTTTATGGAACATAAATGATTCCTAGAAACCTGTTGTTGCTACAAGCGCTCTTATTTTCATCTTCCTGGTTACAGCCTCCATGGATAAAACTGTTTGTTAGTGGAGTCATGGCACATGTTTATATATGAAATGCTGTACATGATCCTACAAACACTGTAACTAGAAGCGGTGATCGAATTTTAACTTTCAGTTTTATCAGCTTTGTCTGGAACAAAATTGGTTAAAAACCGTGGATATTTCTGTCTAGTTTGTCTTCACTTTCCTGAAATGCCACTTAAAACATCACAGTAAACCTAAAAAAGCCTGCTCTGACAACAAAAATATTATGTATTCACCTGTAAAACACATGGTAAAAATGGTAAAAAACAAGTACTTTATGATTTAAAAAATATGTCAGTACTTTAAAATGTTAAAAATCATGTTAGTACTTTAAAATGTAAAAAAACTGTTAGTACCTTAAAAATGTAATTAAAGACACGTTAGAATGTTAAACATTTAAAATGTTGAAAACACCTTAATACTTTGTATAAATGTTACTTTAAAATGTTAAAAGTGTTAGTACTTTAAATTGTCATAGAACAATTTAAGTTGTTAGTACTTTCAAATGTAAAAAAAAGTTAAAATGTAAAAACCCGTTTAAAACCATGTTAGTACTTTGTTTAAATTGTTTTTAAAAATGTCAGTACTTAAAAAAAAAAACATGTTAGTACCTTAAAATGTAAAAAAACATGTTAGTACTTGGTTTAAAATGTTTTTAAAAACATGTTAAATGTTAAAAAAGTTACCACTTTAAAATGTTAAAAAATATGTTAGTGCTTTAAAATGTTTAAAAAAAAATGCAAGTACCTTAAAATGTAATTAAAAACAGGTTAGTACTTTAAAATTAAAAAAAATGTTAGTACCTTAAAATGTTAAAACAAAAACATGTTAATACTTTGTTTAAAAGTTACTTTAAAATGTTTTAAAAAAAGTTTTAGCACTTTAAAATATTAAAAACATGCTTTGTTTAGAGTTTAAAAAAACTTGTTAGTACTTTAAAATGTCATAAAACATGTTAATATTCTGTTTAAATGTTAAAGGTTAGTAATTTAAAATGTTAAAAAAATTAGTACCTTAAAATGTAAAAACCAACAACATGTTAGTACTTAATGTCTTAGAAATATAGTTAGTACTTTAAAATGTTAACACTTATATGTTAAACAAACTAACTTTAAAATGTATAAAAACATGTTAAAAACATGTTACTTTGTTTAGTGTTTTAGAAAAACATGTTATTCCTTTTAAATGTTAAAAAACCATGTTAATACTTTAAAATGTAAAAAAAAACATGTTAATCCTTTAAAATGTAAAAAAAAACTAGTAGTACCTTAAAATGTAAAAAGGTTAGTACTTCAAAATAAAAAACGTCAGTACTTTAAAATGTAAAAAAAACATGTTAGTACCTTTAAATAAAAAACGTTACTACTTTAAAATGTTTAAAAAACATGTTAGTCCTTTAAAATGTAAAAAAAAAACACGTTAATACTTTAAGTGTTTAAAACATGTATTTAAAATGTAAAAAAGTTAGTATCTTAAAATGTAAAAAAACATCAGTACTTTAAAATGTTAAAAACATGTTAGTACCTTTAAATAAATAAAAAACGTTACTACTTTAAAATGTTTAAAAAAACATGTTAATACTTTAAGTGTTTTTAAACATTCTAGTATTTAAAATGTAAAAAAAATGTTAGCACCTTAAAATATAAAAAAATTTAGTACTTTAAAAATGTAATAAAACTGGTAGTACCTTAAAATGTAAAAAGGTTAGTACTTTAAAATGTAAAAAAAACAACAGTACATAAAAATGTGAAAATATTTGTTAAAAAATGTTAAAAACTTGTTGGCACTTTAAAATGTAAAAAAACATGTTAGTACCTTTAAAAAAAAAAAAAAAAACGTTACTACTTTGTTTAAATTGTAAAAAAAAAAAACATGCTAGTCTTTTAAATAAAAAAACATGTTAATACTTCAAGTGTTAAAAACATGTTTTCAAACATGTACTTTAAAATGTAAAAAGGTCAATACTTTAAAATGTTGAAAAAACCTTAATGTTAAAAACACGTTAATACTGTTTTTAACAAAACATGTTAGCACTTTTTTTAAAATGTCAAAGCATGTTAGCAACTTTAAATGTTAAAAATGTTAGTACTTTGCTAAAAACATGTTAATTTCTGTAAATAATAACGGCAGTAAATTAACATTAATATAACATTAATTTTTCAAAGTATTAAATAAAACAAAGATTTGATTCCAGTCTTTCTAAATTGAAATTTTACTTGCCATTTCATTGTTTTTTTTTTTTGTGAAATTTACTAGCAATTTTTGAGTGACAATCAATGTCAATTCTACAAACATGCAAAGGAAGAATTACGACAAATTCATCATCCATCTCAGAAAGATGGAGGACACTATGATACTCCCTGTTTCTAATAACTACATGTAATTTGACAATGACAACTGCTGTAGAAAGCGGTGTTTTGATAAAAGTGAGTGGCCTTTGGATGACAAACACAGTTCTGGAACTAAAAATAAATCACATTGTCAGTCAGTAATGAATATTACTAACATATTCTTCACAAGATCAGAATAGTCTCAAAATTAACACACTCACCAAGTATGACTCACAAATTCACAAAACAAACACGTTTTCGTAAATGCACTTTACAAAAATGCATTTTTAAACGTGTAGTCCTAGTTTTTAATAATGTACTACTGTAATACTCATATTGCTCCTGCTTATTTTCTGTTTGCATGTAATACTCCTATTATCTTCTACACTTGCCTAAGTGTGCATTATACAACCAGAGCACTTGACACACAATATCATATCCCACAATACAATGTGCTCAGCTTGATCTTCCATTTCCAGCGTGATGAATGAACAAGATGCTGGTTTATTTGGTTCACCAGCAACTGATGCTGATAACTAGATGTTACATAATGCTGATTTAAAACACTTATTTAATATTTAACGCCAGTACAAAAATAAAGATAATACACATTAATTTAGTATTTTCTTACAGCAATATAAAATGAAAGTTTGATGCTGGATAGAAAATATATGCTTTAGTTTTATATATAAAAAAGCTATTAACAAATGATATTTATCATTTAACAACTATAGTAAAATTTTTAATGTAATCCTTGCCTAATATTATCTCTAAAAATGTTAATTTTATAAACAGTGGAAAAAATTATATAAGACTTCAATATTAAGAAATAGCAACATTTATAAATAACATTTAAAATTATTTGATTACAGGTTGTTATGGTTTACACTTGTCAAGCAATGTTGCAATTTGCTGCATTAATATTGAATGTATTTGCATTTTTTTTTTAAATGCTGAATCTAAATTTAGAGTCCACAAACAAAACTAGAACACTGCCTAAATGCCATGAATTAATGACATGAGAGACTTACCAATATACTCTCCACTTTTGATTGTACAGATTTGCTGTAAAACAAGAAAAACAGATTATTAGAACAGTTGTGCAGTAATAACAAGCTGTTGAGTTCCTGATAAAAGGCAGGGCATTTCTTGGAGGTGGTTACGCTTGTTTAAGATAAAAGAATTCGCAGAAAGAGCACCGGCTCTTCTTTAATTCTTAATGACTGTGTCAAAGGTCAAGTCAGGGCAGGTATGTTTATACAACACATGTCTGTTTAAGTTGGGTTGTTTTTTCTGGGGGGAAAAAAATCAAGCTTTAATGAACATTGCATGTAGATTATTAAAAATACAATTATTTTCATGTCTGATTTTAATGGGAAATGAGGTATAAGCACTTCAGATGTCGCATTTAACTGAAATCAGATATTGCATGCAATGCAATCAGACATCATCCCAGTGCAACTGAAATCAGACATCCAAACGCAATAAAATTAGAAATTAATTTTTATTGCATGGATTTGATGTCTGATTTCAGTTGCAATGGATGCATGATTTTATTGCATGGGAATAGTGTCTGATTTGATTTCATTGCATTTTAAATAATGGCATGCAATGACATCAAATACTCATCTCATTAAATGACATCAGTAAATCCATGAGATCAAATCAGACATCCATTGCAACTAAAATCAGACATTCAAATGAACACACATCCAACAGAAATTGCAATGACAACAGAAATCCAAGCAATAAAATCAGACATCATGTCTGAGCAATTAAAACAGAAATCCCAATGCAATTACTAATCAGACATGCGCTAATATCACTGTATGCATTGCAATGCATATTTTGTCTTGTGCAATGACATTAGAAAATCAATGAGACAAAATCAGACAATTAAAACAGACATCCCAATTAATTATGCTAACCTGAATTAGATATTACTTGTCATTAAGTGGCATATCTGATAAGAATTGGAAGTCAAATCTGATTTCAGCGCATATGACCATGTCTGATTTCAAATGATTTTATTGCATGGGGAAATTATGTCATTGCATGCAGGATGTCTGATCCCCTTATATGGCATATCTGTTTTCATTGCATGTCTGATTTCTAATTGCATTGGGATGTTTGTTTTAATTGCTTGGATATGATGTCTGATTCTATTGCATGGGAATGGGGTTTAATTTTATTGCACAGATTTTTGCATTTGGATTTCTGATTTCAGTTGCAATGGATGCATGATTTTATTGCATGGGGATGGTGTCTGATTTTTGCCTCATTTGTTTTCTGATGGCACTGCATGGCATATCAGATTTAAAATGCATCTCACTCAATGACATTAGAAAATCCATGAGATCAAATCAGACAGCGTCCCTGTGCAACGAAATCAGACATTGAAATGCAATGAATTCAAATGCATTGAAATTATACATTACATGCATGCCATGGAATGAAATCAGACATATTATGCAATTACATTCCATGCAATTACATCAAAAAGTCCATGCAAGAAAATCAGTGAGACAAAATCAGACATCATATTGAAGCAATGAACTTGTTTGACCCAATGCAATGACAGATTTCAGTGCATGGGATTATTATCAGTGCATGTCTGATTTCTAATTGCATTGGGATGTCTGTTTTAATTGCTTGGATATGATGTTAGATTCTATTGCATGGGGACAGCATTTAATTTTATAGCATGGATTTGATGTCTGATTTCAGTTGCAATGGATGCATGATTATTATTATTATATTGCATGGGAATGGTGTAAAATCTGATTTCAGTGCATGCGATTACGTCTGATGTCCAATTTCATTGCTTGCATATGATGTCTCATTCGGTCTAATTTTACTGCATGGATCTTTCTGATGTGACTGCATGAGATGTCTGATTTCAGCTGCAATGCATGCATGATTTTATTGCATGGGAATGGTGTCTTGTTTGATCTCTTGATTTTCTGATGTCATTGCATGTCATATCTGATTTAAAATCAATGTGCTATTATTGCATCTCATTCAATGACATCAGAAAATCCATGAGATTAAATCAGACAGCGTCCCCATGCAACTGAAATCAGACATCCAAATGCAATGAAATTAAAAACAGACTTTGACGGAATTACATCAAGTACTGAGATCAGATAATACTTGCTTCTGAAATCAGATATGCCATGCAATGACAACGGAAATCCATGCAATAAAATCAGACATCATATCCGAGCAATTAAAACAGACATCTCAATGCAATTATAAATCAGACATAACCATGCACACTTAAATCAGAAATGTACTTGTCATTGCATGACATATCTGATTTCAAATGCAAGTATTATCGGATTTAAGTGCATGTGATCACGTCTGATTTCCAGCTTCGTTGCATTGGGTCAAATGATTTTATTGCACACACTGCCAGATGTCGCTGCATGTAGAATATCTGATTTCACTGCATGTGATTATTTTTAGTGCATGTTTGATTTTATAATTGCATTGGGATGTCTGTTTTAATTGCTCTGATATGATGTCTGATTCTATCACATTGATTTTATTGCATGGGAATAGAGTCTGATTTGATTTTATTGCATTTTAAGTAATGGCATGCAATGACATCAGAAACTCCTCAAGTTCAATAACATCAGTAAATCCATGAGATCAAATCAGACAGTGTTCCCATGCAATGAAATCAGATATCCGTTGCACTGAAATCAGCAATTCAAATGCAATGAATTAAAATATCAGACATGATCACAAATTAAAGTTATACATTATATGCATGCCATGGAATGAAATCAGACATTCTTAATAATTACATTCCATGAAGTGGCATCAAAAAAATCCATGCAAGAAAATCAGACATCATATGCAAACAATGAAATTAGACATTCCAAAGCAATTAGAAATCGGACATAATCACGTGCATTTAAATCAGATATTACTTGTCATTGCATGGCATATATGAATAGAAATGCACGCAGTATTTCTAATTTCATTGCTTGGATATGATGTCTGATTTTACTGCATGGGGACCACTGTCTGATTTCTGTTGTTATAGCATGAGATGTCAGACGTCACTGCATATTGAATGTCTGATGCACTTGCATGGCATAACTGATTTCAGTGCATGTGATTTTTATTAGTGCATGTCTGGTTTAAAATAGCTTTTTTTAATTGCTTGGATGCAATGTCTGATTCTACTGTCATACAACCCATAGACTGAATTCAGACATCCCCATGAACTGAAATATAGGCCTGCTGTACATTTACATCACAGACATCATCAAATGCACTGAAATTATACATTCAATTCATGCCATAGAAGGAAATTAGACATTCTATGTACCTACATCCCAAGCAGTGACATAAAAAAAATCCATGCAATAAAATCAGACATCATATGCAAATCAAATTAGATATCGGACATACACGTCTGGTATTTAAATTCATTGTATTTGATTTCAGGTGCAATGGATGTCTCAGTTCAGTGCATGTCATATTGAATTTCAAATACACGTTGTATGGTATTATCTGATTTCATTGCATGTGATTATGGCTTGTTTATGACTGTGTTAGATTGTTTTTATTGCACAGGTTTTCTAATGTCACTGCATGGGATTATGTCTGATTTCTAATTTTGTTTGCATTGGAATGTCTGATTTTCTTGCATGGAAGTCACTGAATGGAATGGAATTACATAGGATGTCTGACTTCATTTCATGGCATGCATATAATGTACAACTTGAAGTTAAGAATGCATGTGATCGGCTGGTATTTAAATTCATTGCATTTGATTTCAGATGCAATGGATGTCTGATTTCATTGCTTGCTGATTTCAGTGCACGTCATTGAATTTCAAATACACGTTGCATGGCATATCTGATTTCATTGCATGTGATGGCTGTTAGATTGGAAAACCCATGTAATTAAAACAATGTCACTGCATGGGATTATGTCAGATTCCTAAATTTGTTTGCATTGGGATATCTGATTTCCTTGCATTGATTGTTTAAAGTCACTGCATGTAATATAATTACATAGGATGTCTGATTCCATTTCATGGCATACATATAATGTATAACTTGAAGTTATACAATATATGCATGCCATGAAATGAAACCAGACATCTATTGCATTTGAAATCAAATGCAATGGATTTAAATATCAGACACGAACACATGTATTGAAATTATACATTATATGCATGTCATGAAATTAGAAAACTTTGCAAAAATTGTTTGCATTTGGATTTCTGATTTTATTGCATGAGCTTTCTAATGTCACTGCATGGGATTATGTCTGACATGCAGTGACATTAGAAAACCTATGCAATAAAATCAGACAATCTACTATAGGCATAAACCAGAGATAATCGCCTGCACTGAAATCAGACATCCTTCCCATGCAATAACATCAGAGATCCAAATCCAAACTAAATTTAAAATCAGACATAATCCCACGCAGTGACATTCAAAAACCCATGCAATAAATTCAAACGCAGTCACAAACCAGTCATAATCACATGCACTGAAATCAGACATCCTTGCTCATGCAATAAAATCAGACATCCACATGCAAAAGAAATTAAAAATCAGACATAACCCCATGCAATAAAATCAGACAAACCAGTCATAATCACATGCACTGAAATCAGACATCCTTCTCATGCAACATCAGAAAATCCATGCGATAAAATCAGAAATCAGACACAATCCCATGCAGTGACATTAGAAGATCCATGCAATAAAATCAGAATTCCAAATGCAAACAATTTTTGCAAAGTTTTCTAATTTCATGACATGCATATAATGTATAATTTCAAAACATGTGATCGTGTCTGATTTCAATTCATTGTATTTTTATTCATGGGTGTCTGATTTCATTTCATGGCATGCATATATTGTACAACTTCACGTTATACATTATATGTATGCCATGAAATGAAATCAGACATCCTATGTAATTACATTCCATTCAGTGACTTTAAACAATCAATGCAAGAAAATCCGACATTCCAATGCAAACAAAATTAGAAATCAGACATAATCCCAAGCAGTGACATTAGAAAACTCATGCAATAAAATCAGACAATCACAGTCATAATCACATGCACTGAAATCAGACATCCTTTTCCCATGCAATAAAATCAGGCGTCCAAATGCAAATGAAATTAGAAATCAGACTTAAGCCCATGCAATAACATCAGACAAATACAGTCATTATCACATTCACTGAAATCAGACACCCTTCCCATGCAACATCAGAAAATCCATGTGATAAAATCAGAAATCAGACATAATCCCATGCAGTGACATTAGAAAATCCATGCGATAAAATCAGAAATCAAACAAAATTTTAAATCAGACAAAATCCCAAGCAGTGACATAAGAAAACTCATGCAATAAAATCAGACAAATACAGTCATAATCACATGCACTGAAATCAGACATCCTTCCCATGCAACAACATCAGACAATCCATGCAATAAAATCAGAAATCAGACATAATCCCATGCAGTGACATTATATATCAGGTTGTACGATGCAATGAAACCAGAAAATCGAATGCAATAATCACATGCACTGAAATCAGACACCCCCATGCACTGAAATACAGGCCTGCAGTGCATTTGACATCAGACATCCCATGTAAACAATCAACCTTCACATGCAACCAAATCAGACATCCCGTTACAAGCGCAAACCCGTCATATGCACGCAAGGTGCTCCGTCTATCTCTCTCTCTCTCTCTGAGGGCAGAGATGTGCTGGAGTGTTTTTGAGATCGGACGCTGATCGGATCTCTTACCAAATTGAATTCTTGATCTTGTTGTACTGCAGCGCCGTCGCCTCGGGGCTCTGCAGGGACGGTCCGGGAGCACCGGGCTGTTGTTGTTGATCATCAGCCATCACGGTGAGATTCATGCATGGGAGGAGGAGGAGGAGCAGGAGGAAGAGGAGGAGGACAGCTTCAGCATGTAGGCCTCATTTGAGCGCATAACGCCCGGAGCCGAGGTGCGACGAGCCTTTTACCGGGAGTACGGACCGAGCAGCACGGGCCCGGCGGTCGGATTCGGACGCATAAACGGCGGCGGGCGAGAACGCAGCGGAAAAAACACGGAGATTCTCGGTGCGGCGTACACAAACAGCAGCAGCAGCCGCCACGGACCGAGCTGCAGGCGGGGACTGCGCATGCGCACGGGCGCGTGCACGTGCATGCGCGCTCGCGTGTGTTCGAGTAGAATCTGACAAAACAGATAGAGAAATAAAAATGTTTCTAATTACTCAATGTAAAAAAAAAATAGCTTTAGGGGAAAGTTTCAGTAATTTCTTTTAATTATTCATTATCAACGTACCTTTACAATGAATAAACAAATAAAGTGACTCTTAAAAAAGGTCAAGACGTAGCCTAATAATAGTATAGCACTACCAATCACGTTTTTAAACGGTATGATTTTTAATGTTTTTAAAGAAGCATTTATATGATATAAAATACAAAAGCAGTAATATTGTGAAATAGTTAAACTTTTTAAAAAAAATATTTAATTCTAGAAAATAATACTTTTTTTTAGCAAGGACGCTTCAAATTGATCAAAAGTGATGATAAATACAACTATAATGTTACAAAAGATTTCTATTTTTAGATAAATGTTGTTCTTTTGAACTTTTTATTCATCAAAGAACCAAAAATAAATAAAATAAAATGTAATGTACTCAGAATAGAAGAACGATTTCTGACTGGAGAAATTAGGCAGTTTTTAATCACTTTCAAATAGAAAGCAGTTATTTTAAATAGTAAAAATATTTAATAATAAAATAGAATAAAATATACAAAAGCTATTTGCCAAGGCAGAAATATCTCAAATAAAATATACATTTAAAAAAATTACATTTATTTCTATTAAAAAAAGCTAATAAATAAATAAAAGCTATGTTCAAAATCAGAAATATCGCAAATAAAATATTAAAAAATAAGTTATTTTTTAATAAAATAAGGTAAAAAAATCTATTTGCCAAATCAGAAATCTCTCAAATAAAATATTTGTTTTCATAAAATTTTATTTAAATAAAATAATTAAATAATTAAAAAAGCTATTTGCCAAGGCATAAAAAAATGTGTCTTCATAAAAAATAAAATCTTAAAATAATATATATAAAAATATATATAAAACTTTAAATATAAATAAAAGAATATATATATATTTATTTTACATAAAATAATACACTAAAATAACTAAAAGCTATTTGCCAAGCCAGAAATCTCTCAAATGAAATATATATATAAAACATTAATTAATTTATTTTAAATAAAATAATAAAATAAATAAAAGCTATTTGAAATATCTCTCTCTCAAAAAAAAAGGCAAATAATGTTTGGGTTTAGATATTCTTTAAGTATAAATAAAGATACTTTTCTGAAGACTTTCATTTTCATGTACTGACATCGATTTGCTCCAAGTGTGGGATTCTCATGGTACTATATGTTTAAAAACATGTCAGTATTTTATGGTTAGCTTTATTGGAAAATTATTGAATTAAATGCTTAAAATCACCTACATTGTGGGAACCTTTAGGAGGAAATCAGTTGAATAAAATCTTCATTAAAATCTAAAAATGTCCAAAGGTTACTGCAGGGATTTGGGTTGGAGATAGTAATTAATTCATTAACCTCATTTAAAACCAGTGTACCAAAGTGTACCATGGTGTTCTTAATGAAACCACACAACGCACGATAGAAAGAGGTCAACCACACTGTACAAAAACCTTTATTTTATTGTATGGGAGTAGATTAGACCCTAGTCAGTTATTATTTATTAATTATTGAAATGAAGGAAAATGAGGCTGTGAGGGATAGTAAAATGCACTAAAAATAGTTTAGAAAGTTGTGAAAATGACATTTGTGAGGTTTATACAGTGAGTGAGCCTTCACAGTCTCGTTTTCATTGAGCTGATTGAGATCGATCTATGAAATCTTTATCAATGCTTTGGCAATGTAAATCATTTACTCATTTAACTATGCCAATAAAGCTACTTTAATTCTCCAATATGAGTCTGAATACATCTAAATATTCTACACTGCCCTCTGCTGGTGACACAGAATAGAACACAGCATTAAGGGTTCATATATATATATATATATATATATATATAAACACTAAATGCTGTGTTCTATTTAGATGTATTCAGACTCAAATTGGAGATTTAAAGTAGCTTTATTGCCATGATTAAATGATTTACTTTCTGAATATTTTTTTTTAAATAAAATAAATAAAAGCTATTTGCTAAGGCAGAAGTATCTCAAATAAAATGCTTTAAAAAATTATTAAAATGCATTTTTTTTTTTAAATAAAATAACAAAAGCTGTTTGCCAAGGAAGAAATATCTTTAAAAAAATTTTTTTATTTTTTAGTAAAATAAAAAAGCTATTTGCCAAATCAGAAATATCTCAAATAAAATATATATATATTTTAATTAAAATTTAAAATTTTTAAAGATAAAATAATAAAATGAAAATAAAGTATTTGCCCAGGCAGAAATATCTCAAATAAAATATTTATAAAAATTAAATTATTTAAAATAGAATAAAATAAAATAAAGCTATTTGCCCAGGCAGAAATATCTCAAATAAAATTTGTATAAAAATTAAATGAGATTAAATAGAATAATAAAATAAAATAAATAAAAGCTATTTTCCAAATCAGAAGTCTGTCAAATAAAATACATATAGAAAAATTATTTATTTTTTAAATAAAATAACAAAATTTAATAAATAAAAACTATTTGCCAAAGGCAGAAATATCCTAAATAAAACATAGTTTAAAAAAAATTACATTAATTTATATATTTTTAAATAATAAAATAAGCTATTTGCCAAGGCAGAAATATTTTTTAAAAATTACATTTCTATTTTTCCAAATAAAATAATAAAATAAAAAAGCTATTTGCAAAATCAGAAATATTTTGAAATAAAATATATAAAAAATTAATAAATTAATTTATTTTAAATAAAATATTCAAATGCAATAAAATAAAAGCTAGTTGCCAAGGCAGAAATATCTCAAATAAAATGTATAAATTTTTGTTTTGTTTTATAAAATAATATAAAGATATTTGCCAAGGCAGAAATATCTCAAAATATTTAAAAAAGAAATTAAAAAAATTAAAAAAGACATTTGCCAAGGTAGAAATATCTAAAAAAAAATAAAATAAAATAAAAACACTCAGCACTGTCTGTAACACTATAAACACTGTCCTCTGCTGTTAATAACACTACACTGCCGCCTGCTGTTGATACACGATCATACAACATAAATACTAGTCTCTCCTGCCCTCTGCTGTTCATGAACAATACAACACCACAAATAACATCTCTACACTGCACCCTGCTGCTAGTGAATGATCTCCTACACATTTACGCCTATATTATGATCAATTTCATGTTTAAAGCAACTTGTTTGACTGCACTCTTACAATCGCATGTCTTCTGCACTGTAATATATCTAGTATGTTGCTGTCTATTTCTAATTTTGTGCAATTGTTTTAATAAATAGGAAGGATTTTGTTTATATATCCTCTTGAAAAATGATTTGAAATAGTGACATATTTCATGTATTTTCTGCTAATGAGTTATATCCATAAGTTACATCTCATAATCTCTTCTCAAGTGTTGTTTATTAAAGTTATAAGGAGGTCATAGGTCACTGGCAATGAAAAGTGTGATTTTTAAAACATGCATATTAAAATTGCATTTTGCAGTATTTTACAATTTAAATGCATGCTTCTTATGCATCCTAACAAACCAGCTTGTACCATTTCTTAAATAAGATAAAAGCATTTGAGATTTTATAATGTGTCTGTGTTTGAAGTGAATGTCTGCGTTGAAGAGGACTGCTGGTCTGATGAGGAGAGACGAGCTTCGTCTCTGACAGCCGGAGACTTGATCTGACAATTGAGTCTGTGACAGTGTCAAAACACACACACAATAGATTAGCACTGCATTCGGAATAGCATACTATCATACTAGTCTTACTATATATAATGTATACTAAGTACCTTATGCACTTTTTCTGATTGAAAAGTATAGAAAATACAGAAATATCTTAATTTTTATTATTTAAAAAAATAATAAAATAAAATAAAAGTTATTTACAAAGCAGAAATCTCTCAAATAAAATATTTTTACAACTAGTTTTATTTTTTTTAATGAAATAAAAAAAATTACTAAAAGCTA